>NW_017672595.1:176496-181617 GCF_001879085.1 Nicotiana attenuata
TAAGGATTAATTGCATCTGGATAAGTAGGTTTCCCTTTGAACTTTCCGTAGTGAACTTATGTCGGATATACTTGATCAATCGGTAGATTTGATATCTTTGAACCGTCGAACTTTAGTGTATACCTAGACAACCACAAGTCACACAACCAACCCTTAACCGTCTTTGGTTCTCATTGTTGTGTTCGTTTCAGCCATGAACACCGCCTGGTTTCATAAGTGCGTAGAGAACTGGCCTTACAATGTTCTCCTTGAAGCGGCTAACACTTCACACTTACATAAGTGATTCCTAAACGTGTCATCCCGTAGATACACTATTTGATATACCCCGTATCAAATTTAGAAATCATTAAAAAGCCTTAATGCTTTATCCTTGGTACTGAACATTGTCTCATCACGAGAATGAACCAAAAGTTTAGTTGACAATGTTGAACCGTCATAAATGACTTTGTTTGATCTCCTTGAACCTAGATCTTGGGATCTCCAGTCTTCTAGGTAGAGTTACCGCCACTATGACTTGTTCTCGGCCACAGTCCCATTCCCCTTGATGACTTCTCAACTACCTCTCTAGTTAGGCCTTTTGTAAGTGGATCCGACACATTATCACTTGACTTTACATAGTCAATCATGATAATTCCTCTAGAGAGTAATTGTCTAACGGTTTTATGTCTTCGTCGTATATGACGAGACTTACCGTTATACATAGCGCTCCCAGCCCTTCCAATTACCGCTTGACTATCACAATGTATGCATATTGGTGCCAACGGTTTGGGCCAAAATGGAATATCTTCCAAGAAATTCCGGAGCCATTTAGCTTCTTCACCGGTTTTATCCAAGGCTATGAACTCAGCCTCCATTGTAGAGCGGGCAATACAAGTTTGTTTGGATGACTTCCAAGATATCGCTCCTCCACCAATAGTGAATACATATCCACTTGTGGAATTGGAATCAGTTGATCCGGTGATCCAATTTGCATCACAGTATCCCTCAATGACCGCAGGATATTTATTGTAGTGCAAAACAAAGTCCTGGGTATGTACTAAATACCCCAAAACTCATTTCATGGCCATCCAATGAGATTGGCCTGGATTTCTCGTATATCGACTCAATGTACTTATAGCACAAGCTATATCTGGTCGTGTACAATTCATGATGTACATTAGGCAACCCAACACACGAGCATAATCCGATTGTGATATGCTCTAGCCTTTGTTCTTTGCTAATGCAAGATTCACATCAATTGGAATCTTTGCAACTTTAAAGCCCAAGTGCTTGAATTTTTCAAGTACTGTCTTAATATAATGAGATTGTGACAATGCTAGACCTTGAGAAGTCTTATGGATCTTAATTCCCAGAATTAAATCAGCAACTCCCAAGTCTTTTATATCAAACTTGCTAGTTAGCATACGCTTAGTAGCATTTATGTTGGCAATGTCATTACTCATTATGAGCATATCATCCACATATAAGAAAATAATGACTATGTAATTTGGAACATTTTTAATGTACACACATTTATCACATTCATTTATCTTAAATCCATTTGACAACATTGTTTGGTCAAATTTAGCATGCCATTATTTGGGTGCTTGTTTTAATCCGTAAAGGGACTTAACAAGTCTACAGACCTTCTTTTCTTTACGTGGAACCACAAACCCTTCAGGTTGTTCCATGTAGATTTCTTCCTCCAACTCTCCATTTAAGAAGGTCGTCTTAACATCCATTTGATGAATTTCAAGACCATAAACTGCACCTAACGCTACTAACGTTCGTATGGACGTAATTCTTGTAACTGGAGAGTATGTATCAAAATAGTCAAGACCTCTCGTTGTCTATACCCTTTGACCACAAGTCTTGCCTTATACTTGTCAATAGTGCCATCATCTTTCATTTTCCTCTTAAAGATCCATTTAGAACCCAACGGTTTATTTCCAGGAGGAAGATCAACCAATTCCCATGTATGGTTGTTCAGTATGGATTTTATTTCACTATTGACTGCCTCTTTCCATAACAATGATTCCGAAGAAGACATAGCTTCTTTAAATGTTTGAGGCTCATTTTCTAATAAGAAAGTCACAAAATCTGGTCCAAATGAAGTAGACGTTGTTTGACGTTTACTACGTCTTGGATCCTCCTGGTTAAGTGTACTTTCTTTTGTTTCTTCCCGAGGTCGTTTAGATCCTTCACCAATCGACTCACATTCCTTTTTATATATTTTCAAAGAACTCAGCATTATCTGATTCTATAACCATATTATTATGAATGTCAGGATTTTCTTATTTATGAACCAGAAATCGATATGCTTTACTATTAGTCGCATATCCTATGAAAACACAATCAACGGTTTTCGGTCCTATTTTTACCCTTTTGGGTTTAGGAACTTGCACTTTTGCCAAACACCCCCATACTTTAAAATAATTCAAGTTGGGCTTCCTTCCTTTCCATTTTTCATATGGAATGGATTGTGTTTTGCTATGGGGTACTTGATTTAGTATTCGGCTAGCCGTAAGAACGGCTTCCCCCCACAAGTTCTGTGGCAAACCAGAACTTATCAATAATGCGTTCATCATCTCCTTTAATGAACGATTCTTTCTTTCTGCAATCCCATTGGATTGGGGCGTGTAAGAGGCCGTTGTTTGATGAATAATTCCATATTCTAAACATATTTGTTCAAAAGGAGATTCATATTCACCACCCCTATCACTTCTTATCATTTTAATTTTCTTATTAAGTTACGTTTCAACTTCATTTTTGTATTGCTTGAATGCCTCTATTGCTTCATCTTTACTATTAAGTAAGTAAACATAGAAATATCGAGTACTATCGTCAATAAAAGTTATGAAATACTTTTTTCAACCGCGAGATGGTATTGACTTCATGTCACAAATATCTATGTGAATTAAGTCTAAAGGATTTGAATTCCTTTCAATCAACTTATAAGGATGTTTAACATACTTAGATTCCACACATACTTGACATTTTGATTTGTCACATTCAAACTTGGGCAATACTTCCAAATTAATCATTTTCCGTAAGGTTTTATAATTGACATGACCCAAACGTATATGCTATAATTCATTTGACTCAAGTAAGTAAGACGAAGCTGAAATTTTATTATTATTTTCAACAACCATTACATTCAGCTTGAAAAGGCCCTCAGTGAGGTAATTTTTTCCTACAAACATTTCATTCTTACTTATTACAACCTTATCGGAAACAAAAACACATTTAAAACCATTCTTAACAAGAAGTCCAGTAGAGACTAAATTCTTCCTAATCTCGGGAACATGAAGGACGTTGTTCAAAGTCACCACTTTGCCGGAAGTCATTTTGAGAAATATCTTCCCACATCCTTCAATCATCGCCTTTGAAGCATTTCCCATAGAAATCGTCTCATCGGGTCCAACAGGAGCATAAGAAGCAAAAGCTTCTCTAACAGCACAAACATGGCGAGTGGCTCCAGAATCAATCCACCACTCTTTAGGATTGCCCACCAAGTTGCATTCGGAAAGCATGGCACATAAATCATCAACATCATCATGCTTTTCAACCATGTTTGCTTGACCCTTCTTCTTGTCTCTCTTCGGAGCACGACACTCCGTAGCTTTGTGTTCGGTTTTTCCACAATTGTAGCAGTTTCCACTGAACCGCTTCTTGCTTGGGTTGTATTTTGGTCCAGAAGCCTTCTTCCTCTTTTTGTTCTCTTCAACAATATTTGCTCCCATTATTGTTGAGTTTCCACGGCCTCTCTTTTCAGCAGCTTTGTTGTCCTCTTCGATTCTCAACCGAACAATGAGATCTTCAAGCGACATCTCCTTGCGTTTGTGTTTAAAGTAGTTTTTGAAGTCCTTCCACAAAGGAGGCAACTTCTCAATCATTGCTGCTACTTGAAATGCTTCATTGATAACAAGACCTTCAATGAATTTGGAGTAAATGGCCATTTAGTTTTTCTATGTTCCTTAATTAGCTTATTAATGATCCTAACTAATGATGCCATCAAATATTGCAATACATGTGTCATGACCCGGAATCCCAACCTCGGAGTCATGATTGCGCCTAACATCTACTTGCTAGAATACAAGCCAACGTGAAATCGAAAATTAACTGATTTTAACAATTTATAACAAGATATTAACAATGATAACGATATAAGTCCAAAGTAGAGTAAAATAATACCGAACAACAAAGTCTAAAAATAACCAAGAACTTGGAGTCACGAGTACATGAACATCTAGAGTGCTACAAATACGGTCTGAACAAAATACACTGTTTTGAAACTCAATAATATAGCAAAGATAGGAGGGAAGGGGACTTCAGGGTTGCGGACGCCGTGCAGTTGTACCTCAAGTCTCCATTAGCGACTGAATCCGAGCAGAAGCTACTGAACGCCGCTAGGACCAACTCCGGTATCTGCATAAGAAGTGCAGAGTGTAGTATGAGTATCACCGACCCCATGTACTCTGTAAGTGTCGTGCCTAACCTCGACGAAGTAGTGACGAGGCTAAAGCGGGCCACTTACAATAACCTGTACGCAATAATAATAATAATAATAATAATAATAATAATAATAATAATAATAATAATACTAATAATAATAGTAGTAGTAGTAGTAATAATAATAATAATAATAACATCAACAACAACAACAACAACAACAACAACAACAATAATAATAATAATAATAATAATAGCAACAACAACAACAACAACAACAACAACAACAACAACAACAACAACAACAACAACAACAACAATAATAATAATAATAATAATAATAATAATAATAATAATAATAATAATAATAATAATAATAATAATAATAATAAACAGGAAAGGAAAGACAGAAAATGGAAGTAAAGCAATTAACTTGTGAAAATAAACTCAAACCTCACTTTCAGAGAGCCCAAAATAACCAGTCTCGTAATCTCATATAAAAATGCCGAAGCCAACACAATAATAACAACAAGTACAACACACACAATCCGCTGCAGCGCGCAACCCAATCCCACCATATCATCCTTTATCAATATCAAGTACCACGTATACAATCCATTGCGGCACGCAACCTGATCCCTCCATATTATCATTTATCAATATCAAGTACCAAGTATAAAATCCGTTAAT
>NW_017672596.1:0-58417 GCF_001879085.1 Nicotiana attenuata
ATATTATGTACTGGAATCTCGTCTAAACAACATGTCCTCGCATGCGGGACGTCGTCCGCAGCATGTGCTATCAGAGAGATATTCTTGATTCCATATACCACTCGGAGCAATACCCACCAAGCTTTCGCGCGGCAAAGTAAAGCCATGAGCAATTCTTCTTTTCCTCAGCCCACGCATTGATTGCAGTATTTCTTGAAGTGATGGCAAGTGGATCACCATGCCTTCGTATTTTTTCCGACTTCGCGAGCTTGAATCTCATAGGCATAATGCACGTGAGGAACATGCACAGATCAGTATACGACACACTCTTCTGCCCACTACAAAACCTTGCATGTTTTTTTGAGGCTCTGTTACCAGGGCTTCTCATCCTTCATTGCCTATTTCATCTTGTTCTGCGGAAGCTCTTGGAGACGTTTTCCCTGTCCGTTGTGAACTCATATGGAGGCTGTTGGGAGTAAATATAGGTGCGGCGTACTAAGGAGGCTTCACTTAGAAAAATAGGATTCTGAAAAAGTACAAAGGCCGAAATGAATCAAAAAGTAGGCCTAGGCAGTGTAAGGCTGTGTGGTGCTTATGGCATGGTGGAGCGAAAGATATTGGGGGCTAACTCCTGATGTGAAGCACCTGGGCGGACCTGAAAGGTATTTCCTACGCAATAATGGAGCAAGATATGGGTGGGTTGATCCCAATGGGCTATATCGTGCGGACTGATGGGAATATATTAGCAAGTACCGCCCTGATCTATGGACAGTTCAGGAAAGCGGAGATAAACAACTATGGAGGCTCCCTTCTCTCATTAGTCCATGCATCCGCTACATCTCCATGACACCGGAACGTAAGATTCTGTTTTCCTATCGCCTGCCTGAGATCGGAAGGCCGGGATGCCGACGATGGCGCTATCCTCAGGGAGCATGGAACTGTTAGGCCAAGGTCATTTCCGACGACATTTACTACTTCCCTTTTGATCTGGTAAATACTGATGTGCATAAGTCTATATCTATATAATATCTCAACTCACTTCTATAAACCTAAGCTGGATTATGACAACCATATCATAACTGAATTTTAGTATTGAGGCATAATAACAGATACGCGTAATACGGCACGTTGAGTGCGTGATGCACCTTATACATGTTAAATGTGTTTCTATATGTTTTGCAATGGTTGGCGATGCATCATCCCGGCTTTTCTTATTTTTTGGCCCTTTTCTCATCATTTTTCATGTGCTCGCTTTTTTTTTTACTTTTTTTCTTTCATTCTTGCTTTGCTTTTTGCCATTGTTGCTTCTCTTGGTTTTCTTATTTCCTTTCTCTTTTTTTTTCATTTCTCTCTTTGTGATTATTTTATTTTCTTTCCTCCCTTTTTTCTTTTTCTCTTAGGGTTACGGTTGCAATCGCTATGGAGATTGCCTACGTATCAATGACCGCCGCAATGAATGCAGACCAAAGCGTAGTTCTTGAAATAAATGCGCGAGAAGTAATGGAAACCATTTTTGGGAAATTTTGTTTTTCTTTTTCAAAACTTTTATTTGCAAAAACAAAATCCCTGCGCTTTTGCAGATACGGCTTTTTAGCACTTCCGGGGAAGAAGATTTTAAGCAGTGTAGCCCTGCTATACGCGTTGATAAATGACCCAGGTGGCTGTTCTTGCGCGAAAACAGCCTCCGGCGCAGCCTTTGGCGGACATTCGGCTTATATTTAAACAAGAATGCGCATTCAACCTCGACTTATTTTTGACAAAAATAAAATTTTAGTTGTTTCCTTGGGCTATTTTTGCAAAAAAGGGAAGTTGGAACCGATGGGGTTGGCCTTACGTTATCCCGCGCCCCTCTTGGGGATCAAACTCGTTATTCGTGGCAGCATTTGCACACAAACCAAACTATGTTTTTGCAAACAAAAGTTTCTTTTTCCTTCATTTCTCAAAAGTACGAGCAGGGTTTTAAGAATTTGCTAAAAAAAATATACTACCTCTCACTCTTGGTTTTCTTTTGCTTCTTTTCCCCCTTTTTTTATTTCTGTCCCTATTCTAGAAGCGGGTCAAACATGAAGTCGCGAAACAAATAAATGCAAGCAAGTAGCCGTAAGATTGCATCTAGGATGGTCTTTCATTTCAGGTGCACCTGTCCTAGACGCGACCCAACCCCTGTGTTGAGTCTCCCTTAATCAAATGCACGTGATGCAAACAATTTTCCTACTAGGGATTCCGTGCTTTATAGGCTTTGTATACTAGGTTCAAAACCGGTAGTTTGTTCTAGACTGTGATGACGCGAGCGGACAACTCGAGTTCGAGTGAGGGCGGCCTACGTACCGTGCGACCCGAAAGATCATCCGCGTTAGTAACTTGTCCGAGCCTCTTTCTTATTTCAAGTATGCACACTAACAGAGATAGGGAGTCTTCGACCACGAGCACATCCCCGAAGATAAGAAGAGAAGGGTTCGTAACAGTTTATAATATACATATCACCAAATACAAAACGGTAAAAATTTTAGCACATTTAGCTATGAAAAATATATATGAAAATCAATAATAAATAAAGCCAATACATAACAGCCTACTCTAAGCTCGAATTCTTGAACCCTGAACCGAAATTCTTGGAGTTCGTATCCCCAGCAGAGTCGCCAGAGCTGTCACACCTCCTTTTTTATACACTTACCCTGAAGGATAATGTATAAGGAGTTTTTCCAATTTAATTGACATTATTCGAAATGGGATTATTTATTTATTTCAGAGTCGCCACTTGGGATAGGTTTGGCTTTTGGTGTCCCAATTCACGCCGGTTTATTTTGAATTCCCAAAATCGAATATATTTCGACTTTCCTTGTGAAGTCTGCAACCAGAAATTCTGAATAAGGAATTCTTATAACCGAGGAAGGTGTTAAGCGCACCACCGGATTCCGTGGTTCTAGCACGCGTGCTTAAAATATCATAATTGGCCTTATTTATCTATAATATATGTCATCCTTAATAGTGCAATTTTAAATATTTTATCTCGCTTTTAGTTTGAACTTTAAGCGAAGATTTTGAACGTCGTTTAAACGTATTTTTGGATCACGTCACATGAAATCACTCGCGTAATCCGCAACACATTTTATTCAACGTTATTGGGATTGGAATTTGGTCACATCAAAAATGCACACCCGAGTTTAAGAATATTTATAATTTAAAAAAAAGGGGGGCGCGCCTAAAAAAGCTAAAACTAAAAGGCGTTGTTGATATAAAAATCCCTTTTTGCGGGGGGAAAAGCCATTGGAAATTTTGCTTAAATGGCTTAACCTGATTTCTAAATTATTTATAAAAGTAATTAAAGAGGGCCACCGCAATTTATGAATTTTGTTGGCCGCCGCGCGCACGCCGTTTTATTTTAAAGGCCATCCTAAAATAGCACTATTATTTTCTATTAAAAGATTGTCTCTAAAGGCCTAATTAATTAACATTATGAATTAATCAATATTTAAAGCATTCGAGAAAGTTCGCGGCCCCAAGATCAAGTCCAACTTAAACAATAGGCATCTTCGTTATTGAAAACCTTCTTAATCAAGTTTGCTACTTAACTTGGAAGGCCTAAACTTGGCATTACCAAATTAAACCATAATTTTGATTAAACCCTCAGCATTTGCTTCGAGTCTGGCCCCAATAGTGAGAAATTTATCGACCAGTTTTATGAGATGCTTCCCCACTCTCTGAATCCGCGCCCGTCCGTGAGGGCAACGAAATGGGAGCTTGGGCCCAAGCCGCCTAGGCCCTTGACTTGATGAAATAATTTGAATTAGAAGGGGGTCTCTTTTAATTCTGGAACAGTTATTGTATAATCGCCATGTTAATATCAATTCCTTATGCCCAGCACGGTCCAGGTATAAACCAGACCAGTACTGCTCAATAAATTACTTACTAGTGTAACTATTTTTCACGTCGCATTAACAATGACTCAATGAGCCAAATTTAGCTTTGCTTTAATGACCGGTAACTGGACAGAATAAGATTTATTTAACAGGCTCTTAAAACTTCACCATGAATGACTGGGTGCTTGATTTTACAGGCTCAATATAATCCAGCTAAGCTAACCAGACAAACATATTGTAAACTCTATGGATCTACTGATTTTTATAATGAAAAAAAATCACCTATAACATGTAATTCAAATCAAGGCTACTAATTACAAATGACTCAAATATTTCAATTCCAGGCTGAGCCACATTAAACTTTTAATTTCAACTCAACAATCTAATTAAATGACATTTTATTTAGATCTAGCATCTGCTCCGAAATTAAAACATTTGTAAAGTCAGCAAATTGAACTAATTCGTATTCAGCTAAAAAGCTGTTACACCAGATTTAAACAGGAATATTAGGTTACCACAGTCCATTGTTCATTTAAGTACAAACCAAAACTAAAACTATACTACAACAATAACATACATCAATTAGCATCTACGACTCTAAATTCAGACTAGGATCATAATCAGATAGCAGCAACACATTCAACATCAATTAAACTTCAACAAATTCTTCATTTGCACGATTTTTGAATCCTCTACATGTGCCATGAAATAATCCTCATACATAGCTCAAAGGAATACCTGGATAATACCACACAAAAGGTAAATTTTGGATCAGAAGATCAGCAGATAGTAATACCACACAAAAGGTAAATTTTGTCATAGTTAGAAAAAGATGATTCTATAGTACTAGGTATCAAGCTGAGAAAATGTAGAGAATTTTGTATGTTTGGTGAAAAATGATTTGATTTACCTTTTTTGGAGGCTTATTGAGTGTAAAATTTAATTAATCAGAGTCAATAAATTACTACCTGTTATAAATAGAATTGTATTTATGGTGAATGTCTATATTTAGAGAGATTCTAGGGTTCATTGCTTGGTGGCTAAGTCACCATCTCCCTATAAATAGAGGGTTCTATTCTATTGTAATTCACCCTAAAATATCAATAAGAATTCCCTCCCTACTTTTCTCTGCAATATTCTTCTTCTTCTTTTATTGTTCATAACACGTTATCAGCACGAGACTCTAAGCCCAATTGAGTAGAAGCTTTGGATTGAGCATAATGATTGTCAATTATTCCATGAACTTCCTTCATGATTAAATTCTGGATTTAAGGTAAGATATTTTACCGTATTTTTCTCTTTTATATCTATACTTTGATTTTAAATACAAGAAAAGACAACAAAGTTTTGATTATAACTCTAATGGAGTTTGTTTAAGAAATTATAAACCACCTGAAGTGGTAAAAATTCTATGTCTTTGGCCATGATCAAATTCGATGTATGATTTATGGGCACAAAAAGTGAGAAACCCGTCCCATTGAATTTGCCTCCATTCTCATTCTCTTAGAGAATGTATGATAGCCAGCTATCAATCTACACACACACACATAATATCAACTATGTAAGTATTCAATGGATGTCTGACGTCATGACAAATATACAATCTCATCATTGTGATAATGCAGAATAATAAGGATTCTCAAAATTAATCCCATGGCTCAATCTGAATATTCTTCATGATTTGACATTGAAGATTTCGTTAAAGACATTATTTAGATTAGATTTAATGGCTCAATATTCATCGATCGTGTTAATTTCGTGACAATATATCCTGATTTAGAATACATATCTCATTCATCACAAGATACTATAACGTGCTAGTGATATGCTGCATATACCGCACTCACCTCTAAAAGGAGGTTTTGAGATGATATAAGAAAATAATATCATATTATGCCATATGATGGTCATTAAGTCACGTACCTATTCTTATCGCAAAATATTTGTCACATGCTGATTATTAAAGAATAATCATTAATGCCAGAAATATATCTGTATATAACTTTTTGACCATAAACCATAAATGGGCTATAACCTTTCTTCTATTAAAGATATATCACCACATGGATGCTTGATAGAATCTGTGGAAGCTACAAATTAATTGAGAGCCTCTGGAAAAGCCAATTATCTACTATTTTGGAGAAAACACAATTAATTACCAATAAGTTATTTGTGTTGTTAGTTAGTCTCAAAGAAACACTTATTCAGTTTCAAAGTATACGCCGAAAACGCGTTGATTATATGAGACTTAAATAAAGAAAAGAAAATTTCAATATCTTCTATTACTACAACTTGTAGCGGTGCGGTCAATTATGTATGCTTGAAAAGAGCTTTCACCGCTTCTGATTCTCCAATTTGGCTAACATAACACAAAAGAATCACCACAATGAAGTGGAATATTTATTTGCCATTATGAAAAACCCAGTATCATAATAAACTTGGAGTAGTTTATTCATAATTTGCACACATCATGATGTAAACATGAAGATTTATCAATATTGATAATTTATCCAGTTGACATAATTGGTTTAGCCATGTTAATTCAAGTATGATGTGCAAAAATAAAAGAGAATTCACATGGGTAAATATTAAAGAACTAGAAAGTTCTTTACGAATTCTCTTACATTGCTTGTTCTCATTAATTAATAGACCAATTAAAATTGGGATTGAATCCCAATGCTGGAAATATCAAAGGTGAATATGGGCCCATTCACCCACCATGTATACCACATAAGATGCATCTATGAGATGGTTACATGTGCAATTATTATTAACCCGCAACCTGGCCGGTGTGTGTGAGATAACTTGCTTAATAATTTAATTTCGAGCATAATTTCCAGATTTCCTATTCAAGATAGTTTATCTTGATAAGCTGGTTTACATCACAGTTGGTTTAGCAAAATGATTTATTGAGTGCCTCCACTTATTAGCTAAACTATTGCTTATGAGAACTAAGTTATTTATATCAGTTTGATATGGGTTATATACGAAAGTATATTACAGTCTCCCCTCACAAGTGGTTCAGGGTCAGGAACCAAATAATTCCATCTTATTATTATTGATGTGCGGTGTATATTTTGATTAACACCATAACGCACAAAGATGAGTTCTTAAAGTTGATGAAGCAAGTTAGTTTTTCTAACATGAGGGGAAGACATGATAACAGTTGAGAAAAAGTTACATGGAATGAATTATCATTTGTACATCTAGATCCCCGAATAAAATAATATGAACTTGAAGTTCATAAAAGGATAATTCATTTGCAATATATTGCAAAGCATGCCAGACGCATTTGCTGGCCCAAAGAAAGTAACTATATCTCACTGCAAATGCTCCTATTAGAATAAGTCCTAAAAGGACAAAGTCTATGGTACGCTTAAAGCGTATAGACAAATCGGTTTCAAATAAACTTCTTGATAAAGAAGATGAGCAAATGATCAAAATGATCAAAATAAAGGAGGCAAGTGATCTAGAAGATCACATGACATAACACTTCATAAAATCTCATGAGAGATTCAGGTACCTGAATATATGAATAAAGAGATCTCTATGTTATGTCTTTATGAAAGGTTGGAACCGATATAAAATGTTTGTCGACGATATCTATAATAGCGCTAAATATATATGAGCATCTTAAGTCTAGAGAAACAATTCAAGTAGAATTGGTTTCATATGAAAGACATGTTGTTTTGGACCTGCAGTTCAAACACTTGAAAGTATAAAGTCAATGGTATGTGCAATCAGTTTTCAATATCTTATATGTCTAGCATGACATGAAAACTTGATATGCATCTAAAGTCTATTATATGGCTTATATGACTTAACTTATTCGACAATCCATGAAGGATTTAAGTTGCTTGAAGCATATACAATTCTTGATCTTGAAGTACCACATCCCAATTTGTGCATATATGTATCTTGCTATAATTATAAGCATGATGATACGATAGCGAGAATCTCTATGGAGATATTGAAGAGCCATTCCACGATATTATATGAAGACATTATATATCTATCAAGAATGATGATTTCAAGGTGCAATATATCCATTCAAGTTAATATGGCTGATTTGTTCATCAAATCTCTACCAAAGATCTTTTGAAGATGGTGCACAAGATTGGAATGCAAATGCTCAAGGATGTGAATTGATGCTCTCATCAGGGGGAGTTAATACGCGTTGTACTCTTTTTTCCTTACAAGGTTTTGTCCCACTGGATTTTCCTTGGAAGGTTTTAACGAGGCAACCAAAAGGCGTATTGTTAGATATGTGTACTCTTTTTCCTTCTCTAGAATTTTTTCCCACTGGGTTTTATTTTAGTTAAGGTTTTAACGAGGCACATTATCTGTTGAATAGACATTCAAGGGGGAGTGTTATAAATAGAATTGTATTTATGGTGAATGTCTATATTTAGAGAGATTCTAGGGTTCATTGCTTGGTGGCTAAGTCACCATCTCCCTATAAATAGAGGGCTCTATTCTATTGTAATTCACCCCAAAATATCAATAAGAATTCCCTCCCTACTTTTCTCTGCAATATTCTTCTTCTTCTTTTATTGTTCATAACACTACCGATATTGAATGATATCAATGTAACTTATTGCCGTGGCAAATTACGAAGCCTTTTATTGTTCAAAAGAAACTCTAATAAGGAGGTCAAGACATTCTTTACAAGAAAATATAGCAATTTATTGATCGTTGCGAAGCGTAATAAATAGAGAAATTTTCATAAAGCACTATCTTTTAGTAGTAATTAGTCATCTATAGATACCATTTGCTATATTACGGATTATAGATACCTTTTATGAGGTTATAAGATGTATTTGATGTATTTAAGTTATTGTATTCATGAATACGGTAGCAAAAATAGGCGTGAATCAGGGAAGTCTAGCTAATCAGTTGTTGTATTCGAGTGTATTCGACTGTATTCATGGAGTGAAACATGAGATTACAGCTGGACAAATTATTATATTCGACAGTATTCGACTGTATTCACGGCGTGAAATAGGGGATTATACGGTTTTTAAAAGGGAAAGTGAATCAATTAACATGATAGACTCCTAATATAACCCAACAAACTCAATTATAACACACAAAATTTGTATTTTCAGTTATAAAAAAGATTCTCAACCGAAAAATACCCAAAAAATATAGCAATCTTTAGAGAAATTATATAATACATATGAATACATAAATTATATTAATTAAAAAAAAACTTATGAATACATTCATGCCATATAGTGAGATAGTGAATACAATGAAATACGTAGAATACAGCGGGATACATTGAAATACAATGAGAAAAAAAGACAGTGAATACAATGAAATACATGGAATACAACGAGATACATTGAATTATAATGAAAAAAAGACAATGAATATAATGAAATACATGAAAAATACATCAGCAAGAACAACATTTGAAGCAGGAAAATAACAATGACGGTCGCCGTCTAACCCCACTTTCTTGCTCCAAGACGGTGGCTCCAGCGGCCGCGTTCCTCCTCCTCCACCCAATAAATGTACGGTCGCCGTCTAACCGGTGGCACTCGAACAAAACAAAATCACCAGCGTCTAACTTTTTCTCCTTAACAAAACGACTCCATCCTTTAGTTAGTACATAACTTTGACTACTATTTCAATATGAATATCTAAAAGTCCATAATTTTCCTAACTCGTCCTCGAAATTCAGTAAAAATCCCTTTTCGCTGGAGTCATTATGGGTCCCGGAAGTGTTTGATTTTGGATCCGGAAGTGTTTGATTTTGGATCCGGAAGTGAAAACGTATTGTAGGAATATGCCATTGCAGTCGTCGGATGCGGGAGCCGGAGCAATTTTTGAACTGGGCTTTGCACAAATCCGGTGGAAGGAGGAGGATATCGAAAATTTAATGGGATGGGGGAAGACAATGGTATGTATCAAAGTAGAGAGAGAAAGAAAATAGTATAACTGAATAGCGTATTTAGTGGCTTAGGGCTAGGAGGTAACAAAAATTAAATATTTTGCTATAAAACTTAAAAGGTATCTATAGAATATAATTTTTTTAAATGGTATTTATTTAAAATAAATAAGGTGTTAACCTTTGCTATAGGAGGTAAAAATTCCTAATACATATGGGCTGAAATAACCAGTCACAAGTCGGCCCATAAACCAAGCTAGGCTGATTTACTAAAGAATACTTGGGCCTATAGCAAAACAAGCGACTTTTGTGAGTGTGATGACCCGATAGGTCATTTATAGTTTTGACCCTTAATTATGTATTTATAAATCTCGATTAGCTCCGTTTAGTCTTCCTCGATTTGCTTCCACAGTTTGTGTCTTTTTCCGGGTTTTATGTGAAAAAAATTGATGGAAATGTGAAATCGTGCCTTAAAACACATTTGAGTTGACTTCAGTCAACATTTTGAGCAAACGGACCCGAATCAGTGCTTTGACGGTCCCAATTGGTCCGTATCGTGATTTGGGACTTGGGCATATGTCCGAAATCGAATTCGGAAGTCCCTAACTTGATTTAACGTCATTTGTTGAAAACTAGAAGTTTAAAGGTTTAAGGAAATTTCAAGTTTGACCATAGTTTGACTTTGTTACTACCAGGTCCAGATTTTGGTTCTGAAACTTCGTATAATTTAATTACAGTATTTATGACTTGTCTGCAAAATTTGATACAAAACGAAGTTGATTTGACGTGATTCGGACGTCCGGTTGAGAAATTGCATGTTCTTAAGTTTCATTAAAAATTTAATTTATTTTGCTGTCCGATTCGTAGTTCTCGGTGTTATTTTGGTATTTTGATCATGCGAGCGAGCTCGTATGATGTAATTACGCTTGCGTGCATGTTAGGTTTGGAGTCCCGAGGGCTCGGGTGAGTTTCAGATAAGCTTCAAAGTGGTTTTGGGCTTAGGAAAATAGCTGATGAAATATGTTTCTGGTGCAGATCTCTGCCCTTGCAATTGCGAGGTCAGTGTTCGCATTTGCGAACATTCATATCTTTTGTCAGGTTCACATTTGTGAAAAAGTAGTTCGCATTTGCAGAGTAGTACTAGGGGGAGTGATTTGCATTTGCGATCAAAGGGCCGCATTTGCGAAGATCCAGAGTTCGCCTTTGCTAACATATCATCGCAAATGCGATGATAGCAGAGATGTGGGCTTTTTCAAATTTGCGAAGAAATTATCGCATCGCAATTGCGACATCTGTGAACCCCATGTCGCAATTGCAACATCTGCGCCTGGACAAAAGAGGGGAAAAACGGGAATTAGCTCATTTCCTTCAAACTCTCAACCCTAAACACCCTAGAGGCTAGAATAGAAATTCATAAAAAAATTTAGATTTGATTGTATAGTGTATACCCGTTATGTACACAAAATTGGCAGAATTTTTCCAAGATATTTTCTTCCTAAATTCATTGGTAAGTGACTTTAATCTACTTTCTTTCAATTATCCATTATATTTCATAAGTTTTCAACATTAACTCTAGGAATTTCATGGTAGAAATTAGAAATTTGGGTAGAATTAGAGATTTTTATAAATTTGAAATTTAGACCTCTAATTGAGGTTGGATTTCGAAACAAATTACATAACCGGGCTCGGGGGTGAATGGGTAATCGAGTTTTTGTTCGAATCTCGGGTTTTGACCAAGCGAGCCTAGGGTTAAATTTTTCAATAATGACCTAAATTGAACCTCTTTCATTTGTGAGTAGCTTCTAAAACTTATTTTGAATCGCTTGGTCAATAATTTTATAGATTTGTTTAGTTTGGAGGCTTGTTCGACAGGCAAGGCCATGGTTGAACTTTGAGTTGATTGCGGAGTGAGGTAAGTGTTGGGTCTAACCTTGACTTGAGGGAATAGGGACCCTTGAGCTATGTGCTATGTGAATTTCATGTGTAGCGGTGTCTATGCGAGGTGGCGAGTGTATATACGCTGTCAATTACTTGTTTTCATGACTTCCCGTATTTCATTAATCATATCATTCCATGTCTTGATTGTTACATGCCTTAATTGCTTCCTATGACTTAACTTGCTACTTGTCATCTATTATCCTCGCATTTAATATGTTAATTTCTTCCATGCTTCCATGATTAGGCGTTACTTGCCTTAATTGTCTTACTTGTAATCTTTAATTGCTATGTATTTGACTTGTCTTTTTGCCCAGTATCAATTGTAGCCTTTCTTGATTTGGTACACGACTCTTTTTATGGTTTTGCTTTCATATCCGTTAAGATTAGAGATTCTTGCGATTTGAGTTGTTAAATTATTTGCACTTATTGATTTATTTATTGATCGAGTTGAACGCCGTAATAGGCGAATAAGGGAGGATTTATAATGACACAGTAGGATTGAGTTGCGTGCCTCAACATGGGAAATAAGGGTGGATTAATATGGTAAAATAAGGGAGAATTATAGTATTGACTCTGATTATATGGTGGGATTGGGTTGCACGCCGCAACATATATTTACTTATTCTTATTGATTATTTACATGGTACAATAAGGGAGAATCATGTTGTACGATGGGACCGGGTTGCGCGCCGCAATAGTTTATGTGTTTTGTTTTTCTTGTTGTATTGTGTTTGCTTCTGTGCTTTCGTACGAGACTCTAAGGATTTGTATTTCCGTATTTACTGGTTTTTGAGGATTGAGTTATTTTCATGAGTTATCTACCTTATTTTGTTTTCGTATTTTCTTTTCCTGCCATTATTTTATACTACATATAGGTTATTGTAAGTGACGCCTTAGTCTCGTCACTACTTCGTCAGGTTAGGCTCGGCACTTACAGAGTACATGGGGTCGGTTGTACTCATACTACACTCTGCACTTCTTGTTCAAATTTTGGAGCCGGTCCCAGCGGCGGTCAGTAGATTGCTCGAGTTGACTATTGTACGGAGACTTGAGGTATAGCTGCTCGGCGTTCGCAGCCCTGAAGTTCCCTTCTGCTTTATCTTAGTTGTGTATTTTCTTCGGATAACTTTACTTTCATTCAGACCTTTATTTGTATTATTCTAGTAGCTTGTGCACTTGTGACACCAGATTTAGGGTTGTATTTAGATATTTAAGTTGTTTTGGCTTTCCGCACTTTATTTCAGTTTTATCTCAGATATTTCAATAATTGACATTAGTTATATTGGAATTGTTTAAAAATGGCTTAAAACTAATCTAACGATGGCTTGCCCGGAGTGCGAAATGTTAGGCACCATCACGGTCCCGAGGGTGGGAATTTCGGGTCGTGACAAGTTGGTATCAGAGCACTAGGTTACTTAGGTCTCACGAGTCACGAGCAAGCTTAGTAGAGTCTGGAGGATCGGTACAGAGACGTCTGTACTAATCTTCTAGAGGCCATGGAGTTTAGGAACAATTTCACTTAGATTCTTCTCTATCGTGCGATTTTATCCTATCATTGATGATATCTCTCGCATGTGGACAGCAGTCGGAGACCCTAGTGGAAACTCCTACTCGGGGCAAAGGTCGAGGCCGATGTCGCGCTAGAGGCCGAGGTAGAGGTAGGGCTCAACCTAAAGCTCGAGCAGCAGCACCCGCATTGGAGCCTCGGGTGGATTTTGAGGAGGAGGTTCCAACTCAGACTGCACCCGTCGGACCAGCTCAGGTCTCGGAGAGGTTCATAGCCACTCTAGTGCTTCAGGACGCTCTAGTCCGTTTGGTGGGCCTTATGGAGAGTATGACCTAGACCGACACATTCTCGGTAGTACCATCTGTCTCTCGTGCCGGGTGAGGAGCATAGACTCCCACTACCCACACCCCGGAGAAGGTAGCTCCTAGTATCAGACTCTAGCAGCCCCGCCGGTTGGGGTACTTCAGCTGGTTGTTGCGGCACAGGATGGTGATAGGCCCACTTTTGTCTTCTGAGGCCATGTTGAGGTTGGATAAGTTCACCAAGCTCTTTCTTGTTCATTTTAGTGGTGCATCTTCTGAGGACCCACATGATTTTCTGCACTTGTTCCATGAGGTGTTGCGCAACATGGGTATAGTTGAGACCAATGGGGTCGATTTTGCAACATTTCAGATGACTGGTTCTGCCTGAAGATGGTGGGGAGATTATATGTTGACTAGACCAGCTGGGTCGCCTGCACTTACCCGGGATCAGTTCTCATAGCTTTTCTAGGGAAGTTCATCCTTGTCACCCCGAGAGAGGAGTACCGCAGGCAGTTTGAGCGACTTCAGCAGGGTGGTATGACTGTCACCCAATACAAGACTCGATAGAGAAAGAGAGAGTGAGGAGATTTTTTGATGGGCTCACTTGCACTATCGGGCTTCAGATGGCCAATGAGATAGGGAGCGATATTTCTTTCCAGAAGGCTATAGATATTGCTATACGGATCGAGTTGGTTCATGCTCAGGAGAGAAGGCCGGTATTAAATAAGAGGCCTCGTCATTCCGGTAGTTTTACTACGCCTCATCTGGAGGCAGGGGTACTTATGGTAGGGGCCATCCTTCCAGGCCATTTCATTCAGCGCTTCAGGCATCTCACAGTGCTTTAGGGAGTCGTGGTCCTTATGTGACTTACTCTGGGCAGCCAACCTACAGTGCACTATCCGATCCTATTAGTGCGCCTCTGACCCAGAGTTATCACCATGGTTATCTGGCCCATCGGGTTAGCTTTAGTTCCAGCAGCCACAACAGCAAGATGGGTGTTTTGAGTGTGGTTGTATTAAGCACATCAGAAGGTCCTATCCGAGATTATTGGGCGGCATGCCACAGCAGAGTTGTCGTGCTGTGGTTTTGGCACCGGTTGCTCCACTACCCGCTCAGCCAACTAGAGGCAGGGGTCAGGCAGCCAGAGGTGGGGGTCAGGCCATTAGAGATGGAGGTCACGCTATTAGAGGTAGAGGACAGCCAGCTAGAGGTCATCCCAAAGACTTAGTTTAGAGTGGTAGGGCCCAACCCTGATTTTATGCTTTCCCAGCTAGCCTGAGGCTGAGTCATCTGACGCTGTTATCATATGTATTGTTCCAGCTTCCTATAGAGATGCTTCAATTCTATTTGGTCCGAGCTCTACTTATTTCTACGTGTCATCCTATTTTGCTTCATATCTAGTTGTGTCTCGTGATTCTTTGAGTGCTCCTGTATATGTGTCCACGCCTGTAGGAGATTCTATTGTTATAGATCGTGTCTATCGCTCGTGTGTGGTTATATGGGAGTCTTGATACTAGCGTAGATCTCCTACTTCTTGATATGGTAGATTTAGATGTTATCTTGGGTATGGATTGACTGTCACCTTAACATGTTATATTGGATTGTCATGCCAAGATGGTGACCTTAGCCATGCCGGGGTTGCCTCGATTAGAGTGGAGGGGGACTCCTGGCCATTCTACCAGCAGGGTTATTTCCTATATGAAGGCTCGGCATATGGTCGAGAAGGGGTGTCTAGCTTATTTGGCTTATATTCGCGACTTTAGTATGGAGGTTCCTCCCATGGATTTGGTTCCAGTTGTTCGTGAGTTTCCAGAGGTGATTCCCGCAGATCCGTCGAGGATGCCACCCGATAGAGATATTAACTTCTGTATCAATTTGGCTCCGGG
The DNA here is from genome assembly GCF_001879085.1 of Nicotiana attenuata. Classification (NCBI taxonomy): domain Eukaryota; kingdom Viridiplantae; phylum Streptophyta; class Magnoliopsida; order Solanales; family Solanaceae; genus Nicotiana; species Nicotiana attenuata. The sequence continues at coordinate 15,369 of NW_017672596.1, forward strand.
CACCCAACCCATTTCTATCCCACCATACCGTATGGAGCCGCTAGAGTTGAAGGAAGTGAAGGAGCAGACGCAAGACTTGCTTGATAAGGGCTTCATTAGACCTAGTGTCTTGCCCTAGGGAATTCCCTTGTTGTTTGTGAAGAAGAAAGATGGATCGATGAGGATGTGTATAGACTATCGACAGTTGAACAAGGTCATTATCAACAACAAGTATCTGTTGCCGAGGATTGATAACTTATTCAATCATCTCTGTGTGCCAAGGTGTTTTCAAAGATTGAATTGAGGTCTGGCTACCATCAGTTGAAGATTAGGGCATCCGATGTCCCTAAGATGACTTTTCGGACTCGGTATGGGCATTATGAGTTCCTAGTGATGTCATTTGGTAGACAAATGCCCCAGTAGCATTTATGGATTTGATGAACCGGGTGTTCAAGCCCTACTTGGATTCCTTTGTGATTGTATTTATTGATGATATCTTGATATACTCCTGCAGTCAAGAGGAGCATGAGCAGCATTTTCGGATTGTACTTCAGACTCTGAGGGATATCAAGTTATATGCCAAGTTTTCAAAGTGTGAGTTTTGGTTAGAGTCGCCTTTTTGGGGCACTTCGTATCAATAGGGGGCATAAAGGTGGATCCTAAGAAGATTAAGGCAGTTTAGAACTGGCCTAGACCTACTTCAGCTACAAAGATCTGGAGCTTCCTAGATTTGGAAGGTTATTATCGCTAGTTCGTTGATAGGTTTTCATCTATAGCAGCCCCATTGACCAGATTAACCCAGAAGGGTGCCCCATTCAGATGGTCGGACGAGTGTGAGTTGAGCTTTCAAAAGCTCAAGACTCCTTTGACTACGACGCCAGTGTTGGTGTTGCCCACCGATTAAGGATCTTACACGGTGTATTTCGATGCATCTCGTATTGGGCTCGATGCAGTGTTGATGCAGGATGGCAAAGTGATTGCAGATGCGTTGCGGCACTTGAATGTTCATGAGAAGAATTACCCTATTCATGACTTAGGGTTATTAGCCATTGTTCATATCTGGAGGCACTATCTTTACAACGTGTCGTGCGAGGTATTCACGGATCATCGGAGTCTATAGTATTTGTTCAAACAAAATGATCTCAGTTTGAGGCAGAGGGGGTGGTTGGAGTTGTTGAAAGACTATGATATCACCATTTTGTATCATCCCTAGAAGGTCAATATAGGGGCGATGGCTTGAGTAGAAAGGTTGTGAGTATGGGCAGCCTTGCGTATATTCCAGTTGGTGAGAGGCCGCTTGCTGCAGATGTTCAGGCTTTGGCCATTCAGTTCGTTAGGTTAGATATTTCATAGCAGTTGTGTTCTAGCTTGCACAATCGCTCGGTCTTCCTTGTATGAGCGCACCAAAGAGCGTCAGTGTGATGATCCTCATTTGCTTGTTCTTAAGGACACAGTGCGACATGGTGGTGCCAAGCAGGTTACTGTTGGAGATAATGGAGGTTTGAGGATGCAGGGTCGTATTTGTGTGCCCAATGTGGATGGACTTCGTGAGTTGATTCGTGAGGAGGCCCACAGTTCCCAGTATTCTTTTCACCCGGGCGCCGCCAAGATATATCAAGACTTGCGACAACATTAGTTGTGGAGGAGAATGAAGAAGGATACAGTTGCATTTGTAGCTTGGTGTCTGAATTGTCAACAAGTAAAGTATGAGCATCGGAGGACTGGTGGTTTGCTTAAGAGGTTAGAGATTCCTGAGTGGAAGTGGGAGCGTATCACTATGGATTTTGTTGTTGGACTCCCACGGACTTAGAGGAAGTTCGACGCGGTATGGGTCATTGTGGACAAGTTGACCAAATCGATACATTTCATTCTAGTGGCAGTGACATATTCTTCAGAGCGGTTAGCTGAGATCTACATCCGTGAGATCGTCCGTCTTCATTACCTTGCACTTCTGGAGGGTCGTACAATATGAGTTGGGCACGTAGGTTGAGTTGAGTACAATATTTCATCCCCAGAGCGACGGACAGTCCGAGCGCATTATTCAGATATTGGAGGACATGTTTTGTGCTTGTGTTATGGATTTCGGGGGGGGGGGGGTTCTTGGAATCAGTTCTTTCCGCTTGTAGAGTTTGCCTACAACAATAACTACCAGTCGAGCATTCAAATGGCTCCCTATGAGGCATTATACGGGATGTTGTGTCATTCGCCAGTTGCGTGGTATGAGCCGGGGGAGGCTCGGTTGTTGGGTATAGATTTGGTACAGGATGCATTGGATAAGGTCAAGATTATTCAGGATCGCCTTCGCACAACTTAGTCTAGGCAGAAGAGTTATGCCGACTGTAGAGTTCGGGATGTTGCATTTATGGTTGGAGAGATAGTACTACTACGAGTTTCACCCATGAAGGGTGCGATGAGGTTCAAGAAAGAAGGGCAAGTTGAGCCTTAGGTATATCGGGCCCTTTGAGATTCTTGAGAGAGTGGGTGAGGTAGCCTACAAGCCACCTAGTTTATCCGCAGTCCATCCGATGTTCCATGTGTCCATGCTCCGGAAGTATCACAGTGGTTCGTCCCATGTGTTAGATTTTAGTCCGGTCCAATTGGACAAGGATTTGACTTATGAGGAGGAGCCGGTGGCTATTCTAGCCCGGCAGATCCGGCAGTTGAGGTCTAAGAGGTATCCTTCAGTTTGAGTGCAATGGAGAGGTAAGTCGATTGAGGTAGCCACATGGGAGTCCGAGTCGTACATGCAGAGTAGATATCCACACCTTTTCACCAGTCCAGGTACTTTTCTATGTCAGTTCGAGGACGAACGTTTGTTTTAGAGGTGGAGAATGTGATGACCCGATAGGTCATTTATAGTTTTAACCCTCAATTTTGTGTTTAGAAATCTTGATTAGCTCCATTTTTCCTTTTTCGATTACGTGCGCAGTTTGTGTATTTTTCCGGAAGGTTTTATGTGAAAAAAATTGATAAAAATGTGAAATTGTAACTTAAAACTCATTTGAGTTAACTTGGGTCAGCGTTTTGAGCAAACAGAATCGGATTAGTGTTCTGACGGTCCTGGTGGGGTCCGTATCATGATTTGGGACTTGACTGTTTGCTCGGAATCGAATTCGGAAATTCCTAACTTGATTTAACGTAATTTCTTGTAAACTAGAAGTTTAAAGAAATTACAAGTTTGACCGTAGTTTGACTTTGTTGCTACTGGGTCTGGATTTTTATTTTGAACTTGGTATAACTTCATTACAGTATTTATGACTTGTATGCAAAATATGGTGCAAAATAGGGTTTATTTGACGTGATTCGGACGCCCAGTTGAGAAATTGAATATTCTTAAGTTTCATTACAAATTTCATTCGTTTTGGTGTCCGATTCATAGTTCAAGGTTTTATTTTGGTGTTTTAATCGCGCGAGCGAGTTCGTATGATGTTATTACACTTGCGTGCATGTTTGGTTTGGAGCCCCGAGGGCGCGACTGAGTTTCGGATAGGCTTCAGAGTTGTTTTGGACTTAGGAAAATAGCTGTTGAAATCGGTTTGTGGTGTAGATCTCTGACCTTGCAATTGCAAGGTTAGTGTTCGCATATGTGAACATTCATATATTCTATTAGGTTCGCATTTACAAACAAGTAGTTCGCATTTGCGAAGTAGTACTGGGGGGAGGGGGGAGTGGTTCACATTTACGAAGATCCAGAGTTCGCATTTGCGAACAAATTATCGCATATGCGATGATAGCAGAGATGTGGGATTTTTCGCATTAGCGAAGAAAATCTCGCATTTGCGGGGTGGTCGTAATTGTGATATCTGCGTAGTCAAAAGAGGGGAAAATGAGAATTTGCTCATTTCTTTCAAACTCTCAACCCTACACACCCTAGAGGCGATTTTTCCAAGATATTTTCTTCCTAAATTTATTGGTAAGTGACTTTAATCTACTTTCTTTCAATTACCCATTATATTTCATAAGTTTTCAACATCAACTATAGGATTTTCATGGTAGAAATTAGGGATTCGGGTAGAATTAAGGATTTTAATAAATTTGGAATTTAGACCTCGAATTGAGGTCAGATTTCGAAACAAATAACATAACCGGGCTCTGGGGTGAATGGGTAATTGGGTTTTGGTCCGAATCTCGGATTTGACCAAGCGAGACCGGTGTTGACTTTTGTTTACTTTTTTAATAATGACCTAAGTTGAACCTCTTTCATTTGTGAGTAGCTTCTAAAGCTTATTTTGAATCATTTGGTCAATAATTTGATAGATTTGGTTGGTTGGAGACTTGTTCAAAGGCAAGTCCGTGGTTGAACTTTGAGTTGATTGCGGAGTGAGTAAGTGTTGGGTCTAACCTTGACTTAAGGAATAGGGACCCTTGAGCTATGTGCTGTGTGAATTTCATTTGTACTAGTGTATATGCGAGGTGACGAGTGTATATATGCCGTCAATTACTTATTTCCATATTTACCCATATTTCATTAATTATATCATTCCATGTCTTGATTGTTACATGCCTTAATTGCTTCCTATACCTTAAGTTGCTACTTGTCATTTATTATCCCTACATTTAAAATATTAATTTCTTTCTTGCTTCCATGATTAACCGCAACTTGCCTTAATTGTCTTACTTGTACTCTTTAACTGCCATGTATTTGACTTGTCTTGTTGTCCTGTATCAATTGTAGCCTTTCTTGATTTGATACGAGATTCTTTTTATGGTTTTGCTTTCATATCCATTAATCGTAGAGATACTTGTGATTTGAGTTGTTAAATTATTTGCACTTATGGATTTATTTATGGATCGGGTTGCACGCCGCAATCGGTGGAATAAGGGAGGATTTATATTGATACGGTGGGATCGGGTTGTACGTCACAACAGGTGAAATAAGGGTGGATTGATATGGTGAAATAGGGGAGAATTATGATATTGACTCTGATTATATGGTGGGATCGGGTTGCGCGATGCAATATATATTTACTTATTATTAATTATTATTTACATGGTGGAATAAGGGATAATTGTGTTGTACCGTGGAATCGGATTGCGCGCCGCAATAATTTATGTGTTTTGTATTCCTTGTTGTATTGTGTTGGCTTCGGTGCTTTCGTACGAGACTCTGAGGATTTGTATTTCCGTATTTACTGATTTTCGAGGATTGAGTTATTTTCATGAGTTAACTGCCTTATTTTGTTTTTGTATTTTCCTTTCCTGTCATTATTTTATACTGCATACAGGTTATCGTAAGTGACCCGCCTTAGCCTAGTTATTACTTCGTCGAGGTTAGGCTCGTCACTTATAGAGTACATGGGATCGGTTGTACTCATACTACACTCTGCACTTCTTGTGCAGATTTTGGAGTCGGTCCCAGCGGCGGTCAGTAGATTGCTCAGGTTGACTATTGTACAGAGACTTGAGGTACAACTGCTCGTGTCTCCGAGGTATAGCTGCTCGGCTCGCAGCCCTGAAGTCCCCTTCTGCTTTATCTTAGCTGTGTATTTTCTTTCGGACAACTTTATTTTTATTACCTTTATTTGTATTATTCTAGTAGTTTGTGCACTTGTGACACCAGATTCGGGGTTGTAGTTAGATATTTCAGTTGTTTTGTCTTTCCACACTTTATTTCAGTTTCATCTCAGATATTTTAATTGACATAAGTTAAATTGTAATTGTTTAAAAATGGTTTAAAACTAATTTAACGTTGGCTTGCCTGACAAGTGAAATATTAGGCGCCATCACGATCCCGAGGATGGGAATTCCAGATCGTGACATTGAGCCAGAGTAGTTGAAACAATATCTTATAGAGTGGCGGGAACCTCTCCAATCCAAACAAAAGTATTTATCTGTTTAAATTTGTATTATTTAAATGCAGGAACATGTTTTGTTTGGGAAAGAAATAGTTTCTTGGATTATAAAAGGCCATATATAAAAAAACAATAAGATACAAGACATAAACAACAATCCATTTTTGATGACTCTACTAAATATTGAAGAATTCTTTAGTGAGTTAGACACTTTGATCATCTAGGTGAACAATAAGAAATCTAATTTTCTGCGCGCAAATTCATATATAACTAATTTTTGCGCTTCAAACTTACTTGAGAAGGGCGAATATTACCATAAAAAAAGTGATAACATATACCAGGTCTTGGAGAAGGCAAATGGCACTTTACTGGTAGTAGAAGAAGAAAAAAGAAGAATATAGAAGGAAAATAAACGAAAAAAGAAAAACCTTAAACATATGATTTTATGTTTTATTGTGTCTATCGCACCTCCTTTTTTACCCGAAGGGGTATATAAGAGAGTTTTTCCAATTAAAGTGTCATTAATCGAAATGGGATTATTTTATTTATTTCAGAGTTGCCACTTGGAATAGTTTATTTGGTATCCCAAGTCACCGGTTTATTTTAAATCCCAAATCGAGGAGAATTTTGACTTTATTTAAAAGTCTGTGATACCAAAAATTCTAAGTAAGAAATTCTGTTAACCCGGGAGAAGGTGTTAGGCAATCCCGGGTTCCGTGGTTCGAGCACGGTCGCTTAACTATTAATATTGGCCTAATTATCTGATTTACTATATGTTTTAAAACTAGTGTGCATTTTTAACTTTATAACTGCTTTTAATTAATCTAACCGCTTTTTAGGATTCATGGAATTATTTCTTGAACAAGTTACGATTGTCGTACACTTGTTTGTTTGATACACATTGTGAATCGTGTCACGGGAACCGTACCTACGATCTACAACATGTTTAATTTATTAACATTATTAGAAGTTGTGGCCGTGTCACATAAATATAGCCCCGGATTTGAAAATTATGTATCACAACTATGTCACGGGAACCGTACCCGTAGCTGTGATAATTTTATTATAACGCGCCTAAAGCAAACTACGAAGGTTCATATTTACTTCCTAAAATTAATTTGAAGTTTGATGCAAGGCTACTAATTGTAGGTATGACATTGGGCCGATATGCATTGCTTTGGGTTATTTGAGGAGAATTGGACCGGCCGCAAGCCCACTACATTATCTAAGGAAAATTTGTAAGAAAAAATATGGTTGGGGGTGACTGGGCTCGAACTTGAGCCCAAGCATGAAAACAAAGGAGGATGCAAACAAAGGGAGGCCTGTTTTTGACTTGGCAGCCTTATTTGGGCCATCACCAGGCCCAATTACTTTTGAAAGAACGAACTTCAGCATTAAAGTCTGCTGAGGCTTAATTCATCCCAATTCACGTATAACCAAACATTTGGCACAAATCCTAAAAAAAACGAAGTGCTAAACGCCTAACATGATGGGCCTTAACTTATTATCAGCATTTAGTAATAACAAAATAAGATTAAACCTTAAACTATTCATAAATCACCTTAAACTCAAATATACAATCATTTTAACAGTGCTGAAATTAGTGATAATTTAAGCTGAATGTACTTAGCAACGAAACACTGCATATTTCGAACATGCATAGTATACTAGTCAATATTTTTTAACATACAACCAAATAAACTATTGGAGCTGTTTACCAACTTGAAATCCTGAATCAGTACATAAAAAGATGATCTAATTCGAACATTCACACATGAAATTTCCCACTATACTATTGACTATCAAACAGATCAAAAACACTTTGTATAAAACTGAGAGAACTAGACAGCTAAATAACTTAGGAGAAACACATGTAAAAGAAAACTGAAATTCAACACTTTTAAGCTAAAACTATTTAGACTGAAATTCAACACATGTTTGGACGCCAAAATCCAAAGGAAATACCATGACCAGCATGGCATCTCACGCAAATGAACAACAAATGAGCTCAAAACAGCATCAATCACCCTGAGCTCTTGAACAATACACGAAAAAAAACTAAACTATTTTTAATCATTCAAACATGAGGGCCGTAACTAAATCATAGACTAGCATAGTAGATTCATGGGTTGAACAAAAGATAAAGAAAATTACAAAGAAAAAGGACTGACTTAACAGAAAACATAGAATAGGAGCTGAAACTTGAAATTTGAACAGAACTTCGTATTACAAAACACAACTTTGAAAAGGAAAAGCATGTTTGCATTCTACTGGTTATTCAAGGTCCAAGGAATACCTGGTTACAAGGAGCAAAGAAAAGATAAGGAATCCTCAAAAACAAGAGAGACATCAGCAATCAGTAAAAACCAGCAAAACAGCAATGCACCAGCTTCACATTCAATCCATTTTCGACTTATGAAAACTAGAAAATCCCAAAGAAGTTTTCAAATTTTTTTTTGTTGCTAAAATCAGAGGAGAGGAAAAGAGAATCAGCTACTAATGAAACAATAGCTGAACCTTTAGAGTATTTTTAGGGTTCTAATATCTATGTAGAATGAGGGAGTAACTTTCTTTTTATAGGGTATGCCTAAATTAGCATCAAAAGAGCATATTCTACCCTAAATTTCCTAAAGGTCAGATAGTACAACATCTTTGACAGCTGTATGTCCTTTTTCCCACCCAGTTTCAGCATGTTCATGCTAAGAATGGGGCAGCTGTACAAAATACTAGAACCTTTTGATGTTTTACCTTATGTAAAACCAGTTTTACCCTTTTATTTACTAAATATTTCAGTATACCCTATATTCTGATCTTTCACTAACCATTAAACCCTTCTAGAACCTTCTAGAATCAACTAGGCAATTCCAGCTTTTGTTTTCTCTGATTTGGGTATCCAATTAACCCTTCAGAGTTTTCAGTATTACCCATTCAACCCCTTTATTTCCAAATGGCAAACAAGCTATCACAGATCATAATGAAACATAAATAATAGACTAATTCACCCAAACTGGATTACTGAACTAATTAGCGTTGAATCAATTAAACCGAACATGCAATTAAACTAAAAAAACAAAAGAATCATGCAATTAAATGTCAAGTTAATCATGCAAAATAAGAAACAAACAAGACCAAAGCCTAATCAGCCAGACTAAAATNGCCTAATTCAGCCAGAACTAAAATCGATTAAACTAATTGTTGTATATTTTAAACTAATGAATAATTAAGCCTCTTGATCATTAGGGCAAACAAACTGAAGAGGAATTCAAGAAGGAACAGAAAAGTTGTTTGGCTAAAAACAATACGGAGAAAAAGAAAACAAAAAGAAGATGTAAAGGAAAAGAAGAAAAGAAGAAAAATTACATACCGGAACCAGCCATACCAAAAGAGGAGAGGGCGACCAACGACAAACAAGAAATGGAGATAAAAAAGCTGCTCGAATTTGCTTCTTCAAATCGCAAGCATTTCTGGCCAATGAGTATTTTTTCAGATGCTCAATCCGGCAAACACCTCGCAGGTCAAAAATCCATGAGGAATTGAAGGTTTGATTAAAAGGAAGCTAGAAGACTGGTTTGGGGACTTTCACTAGTTAATGACCATTCTAAGATGTGAAAATCGGGCGATTCTAGGGTATTTTGGAGGAAATTAAGAGAGGATATGGGGTGAGGAGGAGGTGGGGATTTAGGGGTAAAGTTTAGGGGTGGTTTAGGGATCGGCTGCCGCCGTGAACGATTTCCTGTGGGCAGCGGCTAGGGTTTGGGCCGTTTAAGTTGAGATTGAATTGGGGCGGCTAGGATTTACTGGTTTAGAGACAGGGAGATGGAATGAGAGGGGTCTAGTGGGGGGGGGGGTCGTGTCGTTCGGACAGTTTTATATAAAATAGGACGACCAGTTCCCTACGTGATGTGCCGGAGAATTTGGTCACATTTAATACAAATTGCTTAGTATTTAGCTTGTTTAAATGCAATTTCTTGTATACTTATGTAATTTAGTTGTTTTGTCAGTGTATGAGATTTNTTTCTTTGGCTACCTCATTACAAACTTTTCCCTTTTTGTAAAATAATTCCCTCTTTTGAACCCGTCCCTCCTTGAACATTGAGAATGAGGCTAAAACCCTAAGTTGGGGGTGTAGTGTCAAGCCGGAAATTGGCAAGGTCATGCAGTGAGTGTAGGAAAGTGTATCTCAAAATGTGAAACTACTCAAGCTCCAAAAGCAAAAAATTTAAAAATAAGAGTTGTGAGTATATATATATATATATATATATATATATATATATATATATATATATATAAGGAGTCTTGAAGAGAATAAAAGAGGTAATTGAGGTGGCTCAATGGTGGAAAAGTTGAAGCTAATGAGGGCTATGTGGTTTGAAAAGAAGCAAAGAGCAAAATGAAAGAAAAATGTGAGTAGTGTTCAAGGAGGGTGTAGTCACTTGTACCCAAATGCTTATACGACCCTTCCCTAAACCTACATTACAAGCTTAAAAAGTCCTGATGGGATCTCCATCCGAACGTTCTTAGAATAAAGCGATAAATTAAAATAAGGGCAAGCCTATGGTATGGTATGTTGTAACACTTGAAACTCTTTTTGAAAGTGAGTGTATTTTTAAATTCGTCCCTTTTTGTTGTCATTGTAAATAATTGTGAGTTTGGGACTTTCTTTCTAGTAAGGGCACATGAATTGTGAGGTTGGACAGAAGTTGAGTTTTTGAGTCAAATGCAAGTGCACTCAGTTGTGGGTAACATTTGTCAAATTGGTCGAGGCTCAAAGTTTCACAAGTTGATTAGTTTCTGTGTAAATATTGATGGTTTAGGAAGGGTAAACAATCGAAGATGCATGCTTGTAGTATTGACAACGAACACCGTCCACGGTCACCATTGTTTCATATCTTTTAGATGCATTCTAGAATAGGATAGTGTTGTTTTAGTTGCTTGAGGACAAGCAAGAGTTTAAGTTGGGGGTGTTGATGTGCCAGGGAATTTCGGCACATTTAATACAAATTGCTTAGATTTTAGCTTGTTTTAAATGCAAATTTCTTGTATACTTACGTAATTTTAGTGTTTTTGCAGTGTAGGACGTTTAAGGACTTAAGAGCTTGAAAATAAAATGAAAAAGCCACAAAAAGACATGAAAAGAGAAAAATGCATCGCAAATGTGGAAATGCGGACCGCAAATCCAACATGCGGGCCGCATAATGCACAAGGAAATCACAAACCACAACAGTTAGTTGGGCAAAATCCAGTGCAAGAAATGCGGTCCAATCTGCGATCGCAGAACGTGTTTGCAGGCCGCATAATGGACTGCAAACTCGTCATGAAGGTTGTTGAAGGTGAAAAATGCGACGCGAATTGCGATCGCATATCTGCAATACGGACCGCAAAACGTGAATGCGACAAAGGCCTGGAAACTAGGGTTTGAAGAATGCGATGGCCATGTCAAGAATGCGGACCGCATGTCTGTTATGCGACAGATATGCGATCGCATATTTAACCGAAAAGGATATTTTTGTCCGATTTTTGTCCCGAGTTTTAACCCACTATAAATAGATTTATTGGGATTTTGTAGGGGCATCTTGTCTGATTTTGGGACTACATTCCAAGGCATTATTATTCCTCCCTTTTGGAAGCTTTTGAAGGAAGAATCTTGCACTTGTAAGCTTTATGGCATTAAATATTCTCATCCTTTTGTATTTTAGTATGTGTAGCTAACTTTAAATACTAAGGTTGTGGACCCTAAATAGGTGTTATGTTAATGGGTGTTTAACATTGAATATATGTATAATGGTTGGTTGATATTCATTTACTTCTCATTCTTCATTTATTATTGGTGGTTGCAAACATTAACAAGTGCCATTAAATTCTTATTTTGCTTGGGAAAGTGGGTTAGAATTTGGTAGAAGTAAATATCAAAGACTCAAGGCTTTAAACCTTGTTTAATAGAATCGCTTAGGAATAAGTGGGTTTTGTTTGGCATATATTGATTGTTCTTAGATGCAACTCTTTTATATTTAGAAAAATCATAAAGAGGAAATACTACCCAACTATTGGAAAATATTGGGTAGTCATTTAGAAATTATTTGCATATCAAAAGAACCTTCCAATAGAAATATATCTTATTAACACCGATATCATTACACTTCATTGGAGGGGACACAACCTTTGTTTATTTAATCAAATTAATTACATTCTCAATATCACAATTAGTTATTTCTTCAAATCACAATCATACCATACTCTCGTTACAATTAACTGGATAGAATTATGACTTAAGTCAAGTGACACACTGATCGAGTAACCTTTTCACACCTATTCCCCGTGGGATTCGATCCCAACCTTGTTGGGTTATTATATTTGACACCGACCGCCTTACACTATTTAATAAAAGTGTAATTTGAGCGTATCACCCAGCCGTCAGATTGATGATGATCAACTGCTGGGATTAGGAAGGGTGAAACGGGGTCGTTTTGATAAGAAGGGGAATTTGGACCGGGTATTGAAGGGAATTGGGCTGGACATGGGCGGTTTTGGGCATGAAAATTTGGCCCAATTTTACTAAGACCAAACAAACTCTTCAAATTTTTTTTTTATTATTTTTTTCTTGATCTTAAATCCTAAATTGATTAAAAATCCTAATTAAACCTTAACTTAATTCTAATTTATAAAATTATACTACTTACTATTTCTAATACTTAGATAATTAATTAACCTAAAACTAATGAAAGAACAATTCGAAATTAAAAAGATAAAAATACAAGAATTTATGGTATTTTTTGTGATTTTTGTTTAATAATGCAATTAATTAACCAATTAATCCTAAAATGTGAACATAAAATCTAATATGCAATGCATGGTATTTTGACATTTTTGGGGCATTTTTTTTAATGATTTTAACAAAATTAAACGTGCACAAAAATGTAAACAATTAACGAAAAATCCTACAAAATTCTGTAAAAATTGAAAACAATTTGGAAAAATCTATTTTCCTTGATTTTATAGGAGTAATTCCAATAGGGCAAAAATTACATGCTCACAGCTGCCCCTCTTTGCTTGGAAACAGGAAGAGTTTTCGGGCAATAAAATGAGCAATTATGAGCGTTTTTTGCCCGTCTGGATACTCCCTGGGAAGCATTTTATTGGGGAAAAAGTCTGACCGAACCTTGCTTCGGGGGTTGCCTACATATCCTTGGCTACAAAGGAATTAGCTCAGTGTAGTTCTAGAAGTTTTGGTAGCTGGGACTACCGAGAAACTGTGATTTCACTGTTGTTGCTGCTTGCTGAACTCCTTATTACACCAAAATGAAAGATGAAAAGCTAAACTAGCTAAGCCTATCAACTACGAGTTACAAGATTCCTATCTATAAACCTTCTAAAGCTTGATCTTAAGTCTTGGTTGGTTCTTCCTGCAGACTCTAATCACAATCTTGATGCTCGTTAGCTGCAACCGCTGGTTCATTCTTCTTCAACTTTTCGGATCAAGGCGGGACATCCAAAGCTTGTGACTTCAATCATATCTTGAGCAGTCCGCATCTTTTCTCCACTTCTACACTTAGAGTCCACTTTTTTTCTTGTTCTTTTTTTCTTTTATTCTGGGTTGAGACTTCTTCTTTTGGTCACCTCGAAACTTGTGCCTTAAGGTAAAAACCTGCTCAGGCACCAAAACAAAAAAAATGAACGAAATTTTCTGCCCCAGTTTTCACTAGGAAAATTTCGTGAGTCATTGTAACAAAAAATCTAAACTACTTCTTTATTGAAAGCAATAAAATCAGGATTGTGTATCCTTGGGAAAAAAGAGATTAGGGAGTGGAGCCCTATATCTAAAATGAAATCAAAATGGGGATCGGAGGACATAAGTTGGAAAGATTACCAGGTTATGCTGGCATCAACTAAGGAATGGGACCCAGTGCCGGAAAAGATTACCAGGTTATGCTGGCAAAACTAGGGAGTGGGACCCTATATTGGAAAAGATTACCAAGTTATGCTGGCATCAGCTAGGGAGTGGGACCCTATGTTGGAAAAATTACCAGGTTATGCTAGAAAAATCATTGGGTTATGCCGAAAAAGTCATCGGGTTATGCCGGAAAGGTCCTCGGGTTATGCCGAGAAAGTCATCGGGTTATGCCGAAAAGGTCCTCGGGTTATGCCGGGAAAGTCATCGAGTTGTGCCGGAAAGGTCCTCGGGTTATGCCGGGAAAGGTCATTGAGTTATGCCGGAAAAGTACTTGGTTATGCCGGGAAAAGTCATCGGGTTATTCTGGAAAGTTCCTCGGGTTATGCCGGAAAAGTCATCGGGTTATGCCGGAAAGGTCCTCGGGTTATGCCGGGAAAGTCATCGGGTTATGCTGGAAAGGTCCTCGAGTTATGCCGGGAAAGTCATCGGGTTATGCTGGAAAGGTCCTCGGGTTATGCCGAGAAAAGTCATCGGGTTATGCCGGAAAGGTCCTCGGGTTATGCAAGGAAAAGTCATCGGGTTATGCCGGAAAGGTCCTCGGGTTGTACTGGGAAAGTCATCGGGTTATGCCGGGGAGGTCCTCGGGTTATGCCGGGAAAGTCATCGGGTTATGCCAGAAATGTGCTCGGGTTATGCTGGGAAAGTTCATCGAATTATGCAGGAAAGGTCCTCGGGTTATGCCGGGAAAGTCATCGGGTTATGTCGGAAAGTCATCGGGTTATGCCGGAAAAGGTCCTCGGGTTATGCCGAGAAAGTCATCGGGTTATGCCGGAAAATCATCGGGTTATGCCGAAAATAACTAGGGAGTGGGACCCTATGTTGGAAAAGATTACCAGGTTATGCTGGCATCGACTAGGGAATGGGACCCTATGTTGGAAAAGACGTAGCTAGAGATTGGAGACCCTATGCTACCATGATTTTGAATTTTTCTTCTTCTTTCTTTTCATTTCACTTTTCATATTAATTAGGAGAATGAATAAAGAGTTTGAAGGGGACTTCCCTTTTTGGGTTAACTTTGCCGCAGAACCGTTTTGGGTCTCTGCTTACTTTGCTTTTATCGCACCTGCTCCTTGCGGAGTTGTTTTGGATTGTGCCTGTTTTCCTGTTTTCAAATCAAAGAACATTTTGTCAGTTTGAGACGGTGGTTGGTTTTGTGGCCTTGAGTGTTTTAATCACTTAATGTTGACCCAGCTCTTTCAATAAAAATCTCCATTGCTCGCTGGCTTTCTAGAAATTGGTTTCATTTCTACACCCGGGAATCTTGACTTTTCCCAAATTCCCCAGGATGACTAACCCGTGTGGGGCTTGGCCCTTTTCCATCTTATTTTGCCTTTACAGGCACTTGACTTCGATTTCTTTTATTTTCAAGAGTTTTTGACTCTGGAGCATCGACTATCGTGGCCAGTCGAGGTCGACTTGATGCACCTGCTAAGGCTGAGTGCTTTTCTTGAATTTTAGCTTTTTGTCAAACAAAACCCTGTAAAACCAATCTTGCTACCTTTTCTTTGTATTAGTTTCGGAGGAGAATTAGACCGAAAGGGATTTAAAGAAAAGCAAACAACGGACAGGATAATGAATTTAAGCGAGAAGCGTCCCTTTCGGGGAAAGGAAAGTAGGACTTATCTGGAGTGCATGCAAACTTCAATAGACATGACATGCTTCTTGGACTGGATACCCTATCTGTGCAAACCATCCAACTCTCATAAACACCATCATAACCCATACCTCGAAACCGAGAAACCTTGCCAGGACTCTATCAGTACCAATGGTTGTAAGTGATCCTTTTTTCGATCAGTGCGCCCTTTGCGGGTTTTCACCAACTGACCTCTCTCATTTATCTTCTCACCGTCACCTTATAGTGCTCTTTGCGAGTTTTCACTAACAAGACTCTCTCATTTTCAATTTCTCTGCTTACCCTCGCCTTATGGTGTCCGTGTGGGTTTTCACCAATAAGACTCTCTCATTTTATTCCACTCTTTTGGTTGTAGCCAAGTAACCACATCCTCCAATTTTGAACATCTTTACCGATTGATCAGAAGGACTTGAACAGGATTTGGGGTAAAAAACGTTTGGATTGAATTACAACTTTGGAACCTTTCAGGCGAACCATCGCCGAACCATTATAACTTCTGCCCCAGTTTCACTTTTGGGGAAATGTGGATTTTTGTTTTGGTGTGACTGAACCCCAGAGAGAGAGGCTGCCTACGTATCCTTTCGGAATCAAGTCAAACGTAGTTCAGGAAACTTTGTTTTTGATTTTCGTTTGTTTTTCTATTTTGTTTTGTTTTCTCTTTCTTTTTCCTTTCCTTTTTTTTCATTTTTTATTTCATTTTCTTTTTGTCTCTTCTTCCACCTTTTCTATTTTGTATCTTTCTTTTCTTTTTTTTTCTTCTTTTTTTTCATTTTTTCAATCAATTCTTTTCAATAACACTTTCAGGTTCCAAGGAGGGGAATCAAAGAAAAGTAACCGGCTCAAAGGGTTTGCAAGGGGTTGATAGTGTTTGGGTAGCGATAATAAAAGCCTTCTTCATCCCAATCGGAGAACATTAATGCTATATAGAGGATCCAATATAGTACCTTTGACTGCATTTGCATTGACAGTTATTTCAGAGACGTCTCCTTTGATGTGTTCCAAATACAATGCTCTCTTTTGGCAGTACTCTTGTTGCAATGTATGGACCTTTCCAATTTGGAGCCAATTTTCCTTTAGTTGTTCCAATTCTTTGTTTTATTTCTTCAAACTTATCTTCTTTGCATTCTGACTCTTGATTCATTATCTGGAAGTCTGACAGTGTTTTGGGATCTGGGAATGAAGTCTGCAAGCATGTCATGTCAAAACTAAAAAGAGAATAAGAAAAGCGACAAGACTAAGAAAAGAGAATTCCTGGACAATGAAATATTAATTTCACTTGTTTTTTTTTGGTTTTGACGATTTCTTTTATTTTGAATTTTAAAGATAGAAGGCTTCACATCAGAAAGTAAGACAATAAAGTAAAACATCCGGATCACACCCTGAGATGATCTGAATGCAGAAAGGATAGCAAGACTGGCTACTAAGACTCCCGTCTTAATGGGGAACTTTCATGCTTGGCAACCATTTTTTGGCTTTTCTTCTGTCTCAGCAATGGATGCAATGGCCTTCAGCGCCGGATCAAATTCCTCATCTTCACAAATCATTACGACTATTGGCCTTATGTTGTGGGTAGGCAACAGATTGTTCATCATATCAAGAGCTTCTTCATCCCGAAAAATAATTCTTTCAGCTTCAATCAAATCTTCAACTTTCCTTTTGAGGGTCCAACAGTCCTCTGTACTGTGTGCCACTGCTCCAGAGTGGTATTCACATCTAGCATCAGCTCGGTGCATTGGGGACTCGGGGTCCGGCCGGTTCGGGGCCACTGGCTGCAGTAGATTTAGCCTGATTAGCTTTTGGAACAAGCTTGAATACGATTCACCAATAGGGGTGAACCAATTCTTTCTGAAAGGCTCTCTTGGGCGAGGATTATATTGGGGATCATTTGGTTGAGGATTATATGGAGCTTGGTAAGGATGGGCATTTCTGGGAGGTGGAGCTCGGTTTTGTGGATAATGTTGTGGCTGCATGTAAGGTTGCGCTTTCATCACCGCATAGGGAGGCGGTGCCACGACATAAGCATCATCTTGAAGGGGATAATAGTGTGGTAGGACCATAGGATGCACATATGATTGGCTGAATGATCTGCGGGCCCCCCCTCGAGCTTGAAGCCATCATGGCTCCCTCACTTCCATTGTTGTTCATCAAACCCTCCAAACCATTCTGAGCAGCCTGCGATGTGGCCTTAAAAGCAGCATGACTCAAGATTCGACCTGTTTTTAAACTGTTTTCAACCATTTTCCCAATTTTGATAGCCTCAGCGAACGGCTTACCCATAGCGGACATCATGTTCTGGAAGTAGTCTGCCTCTTGGGCATGTAGAAAGACCGTGACCATTTCAATTTCATCCATTGGAGGATTTACCCTGGCAGATTGCTCACGCCATTTGACAGCATATTCGCGGAAGCTTTCCAAAGATTTCTTTTTGAGGTTGGACAAAGAATTTGTGTCCAGAGCTATGTCCACATTGTACTGGAACTGTCTGACAAAATCCCGGGCCAGGTCATCCCATATGTTCCAATGGGAGATGTCTTGGTCCATATACCACTCTGATGCAATTTCGGTTAAGCTCTCCCCGAAATATTCCATCAAAAGTTCATCCTTTTCGCCCGCCCCTCTTAGCTGGTTGCAATATCTTTTCAAATGGGCGATCGGGTCTCCATGCCCGTCATATCTTTCAAATTTTGGCGTCTTAAAGCCGACGGGTAGATGAACGCGAGGAAACATGCACATATCAGCGTAGGATACACTCTTTTGGCCACTCAGGCCTTGCATGTTCTTAAGACTTTGTTCGATGCTTTTCATCTTCCGGGTTATCTCTTCTTGCTCGGGGTTCTTCATAATTCTTTCTTGTTCCATGGGAGACTCATACCGAGGGTGCTGAGGGTAGGAGTTTGGGGTGACATGAGTCGTGTCTAGTTTAAATTGTGGTACTTTTAAAGTGAAGGCTGACAGTTCGAAACATGGCCTAGGGACTGTTGGCTGTGCCGTAGTAGAGGCTGGTGGTGTGGTGAATATTGTTGAAGATACTCCCAAAAACGGTGCCTAGGGCCGAACCTCAGAAGGCGTACCGGGATCATTGAACGGCATTGGAGGGTGCCCGCATGGGATGAGCGGGTTGGGCACAGGGGCGTTGGTAACCTCACCTGACCTGGGGATCAACTCAGGGAACCCAGGGATTGTACTTGGCGGTTCCCTACCATTAGACCAGGCGCCCCACATTTTCAATATACGGAGACGCAACATCCTATTCTCTTCAGTAGCTGCTGATTCTAGCTGTGGAATAGCCGTTGTCGGGCTATCCTCAGGACCGATGATTGGTAGATTGCTTGCGGAGGTCATCTGTGCCTTTGGATATTGTGAATGATGGGAGGCTAGACTACCAACAAGACCAACCACCAAAACCTGGCTAATTTGCACACCCAACAACCTTATTAGTTTTTGAGATATTTAACATATAGGAAATCGCACGTTGGGACGCAATGCACCTAAACAGTTAAACGCTTCTACTATGTGTTTGAACGGTTGCATGTTTCATCCCGGCCTTAACTAACCCTATCAGGATGTTCATCTTTTCTTTTATTTCTGCCTCTCTTTAATCACTTTTGATATTTTTTTCATTTTTTTTGCCGCTCTTTTTCTTTATTCTTTTTTTTAATTTTTTTTTGCACTCTCTTTTTCTCTTTTTGTTTTTGTCACTCTTTTCTTTTCTTTTCTTTTCTTTTTTTCACTCCATTTTTCTTTCTCTTTTTTTTTAGTTTATTTTTTCACTCAATTTATTTTATGGCTATGATCGAATCCGATGGGGGGTTGCCTACATATCATGACGCCGCATAAATCAGATCTTGCATAGTTCGGGAAGATCAGGAAAAAGGTAAATGAGCTAACACTTCTTTTTTTTGTTTACTTTTTCATAAAATTCAGACCATGAAAGTTTTAAGAAAAAGAATGTCACGACCCTAAAATCGACCCGGTCGTGATCGCGCCTATCGTGAAACTAGGCCAGCCGACACAACTTCCGAATAAACCATTTATCAATAAAAGTCATTTTTAAGCCTTTAATTAATCAAATATCTCATAATGTAAGTCTAAATGAACAGTGCAGAATAAATACACAAGCCCGACATCGGGGTGTCACAAGTCACGAGCATCTACTAAGGTCTAAATACAATGAAGAGTCTGAAAATCTACTAAAAACAATTCTAAGGAAGACAAGAGGGAGAAGAGCAGGGCTGCGAACGTCGGGCAGCTACCTTGCTAACTCCGATGACTCTGCCACTGAGTAATCCACACCTGCTACCGGGTTCAGAAGTACCTAAATCTGCACAGAAGGTGCAGGGAGTAATGTGAGTACGCCAACTCAGTAAGTAATAAAAGTAAATGAAAGCTGAGCAGTAAGAAAACACGTAAACCACGTCAAAACGATACAACAAATGTAGGACATTTCCAACACAGTACAACAATCGTTTACTTCGTAAATCATGCTCAGTTTCGGTAAAACCTTTTAAAACAACTTTCAATAGTTTCAAACGAGTGATAATACAGTGAGTAAACATGATAGAAACGTAAACAGCCCCTCGGGAAAATCATGTACCATAAACCGCCCCTCGGGCATAATATCAACAGAACCAGCCCCTCGGGCTACCTCACAGTCACTCGCAATTAGCCCCTCGGGCATAACATGAAACAACAACGGCCCCTCGGGCAATATCACATCTCACACTGGGTACCCGCGCTAACTGGGGGTGTACAGACTCCGGGAGGGGCCCCTTACGGCCCAAGCGCAGTAACAAGCCATCTCGTGGCATAATCAAATAGGCTCTCGGCCTCATATCAAACCACCTCGTGGCGTAACACTCAGGCCCTCGGCCTCATAATCATGAATCAGCACAATACCGCTGCGGCGGGCAGCCCGATCCCATAATAACCTCACAACACAGGCTCTCGGCCTCACTCAGTCAGAAATCTCTCAAATCCACTCGGGCACAATAAAATATGATGCTCAGCCAAAATATCATTAGATGTCAAAACAGAGTAAATATAGCTGAGTTGTAAAAACAGTAGAATACAGCATGACTGAGTACAAATATGAAGTCAAAACAGTGAGGAATAGTAGTAAAACTCCCCTAAGGGTCCAAAACAGTTGGCACGAGGCCCAAATATGGCATTCAGCCCAAAACATGATGATAGCAAATAGTTATCAATCAAATACCCAGTTAAACAGTCATACATGGACTAAGTCACAATCCCCAACGGTGCACGACCCCACGCTCGTCATCTAGCGTGTGTGTCACCTCAAAGTAGCACAACGATGTGAAATCCGGGGTTTCATACCCTCAGGACAAACATTTACAATCATTACTTACCTTTATCAGGTCCAAACTCTAGCCCACGATGCCTTTGCCTCTCGAATCGGCCTCCGGATGCTCCAAATCTATCCAAAAACAGATTTATACCATCAAAATATGCTAAGGGAACAAAGCCCGCTCAAAATAACCAATTTACATAAAAAAATCCCGAAATTGGCCAAACCCGACCCCCGGGCCCACGTCTCGGAATTCGACAAATTTTACATCAATAGATCCCTTATTCTGCCACGAGTTCATGCATACCAAAAGTACCAAAATCGAGCCTCAAATGGCCCCTCAAATCACCACTCAAAGCTCTCCAATTAACCAAGCCCTAACCCGCAAATTTACCACTAATTTTCCCTTAAATTTCATGCTAACAACGATAAAAATCACCATAATTACATGTTTAGGAACCAAGGACCTTACCTCAATGAATCCCTCTGAAAATCTCCTTTGAAATTGCTCCCAAAAGCTTCACCTCAAATGAAATATTGAGAAAAGTGGCCAAAAATCGCAAAGGAAATCTTTTATACTTTCTGACCCAGGCTTTTCGCACCTGCAGTCTATTTCCGCTTCTGCGCTACTGCATCTGCGGTCAAGCGCACCGCTTCTGCGGTTTTCCACTTAAGTCCCCCTTCCGCACCTGCGACCCAGACTACGCATCTGCGGGCCCGCAGGTGCGGCACGCCTCCCGCATCTGCGTCTTCTGCTCTCTTCGCCTGACCTCCCTCTTGGCTGCATCTGCGGCTTGCCTTCCGCTTCTTCAGGCATCGCACCTGCGGCCTCCCAACCGCAGGTGCGGTTATGACAACAACAATAAAACTTCGGCTGCCAAACTCAACTCTAAAATCTTCCGTCAACCATCCGAAATCACCCCGAGGCTCCCGGGACTTCAACCTAAAGCACGAACAAGTCATATACCAATATCCAAACTTATACCAATCTTCAAAACACTTCAAACAACATCGAAACACTAAATCATCACCGATTTCAAGTCTAAGAATTCCAAAAACTTCCAATTTCCGCTTTCGATCAAAAAGTCTATCAAACCTCGTCCGAATGACCTGAAATTTTGCACACACATCACAAATGACACAACGGACCTACTCAAATTTCCGGAATTCCATTCCGACCCTTATATCAAAATCTCACCTACCAACCGGAAAATATCAAAATTCCAATTTCGCCAATTCAGCCTAAACCTTCCACGGACATCCAAAATACATTCCGATCATGCTCCTAGGTCCCAAATCACCTAACGGAGCTAACCAAATCGTAAAATTTCCAATCCGAGATCATATACTAACAAGTCAAAACTCGGTTAAACCTTTCAAATTTTAAGCTTCAAACTGAGAACTGTTCTTCCAAATCTATTATGATTATCCTGAAAACCAACACCGACGAATTACATAAGTCATAATACAGCACACGGGGCTAGTCATGCCCGAGAAGTGGCGAGCGAAATGCAAAAGCTCAAAATGACCGGTCGGGTCGTTACATCCTCCCCCACTTAAACATATGTTCGTCCTCGAATGTACCCAGAGTTGTTCCGAAAACCATCAAATCTTCGTGTAACCTTACCATGCACATACCCGGGGGTGATCCCACGTCACCCTATCTCATATAGGTCTGATAACACAATGTAATTGAAATTTCATAATCCAACCTAACCCATAACCCTTAGAACCACATTTCCACTTCTGAAATCATTTATAAGTTCAGAATCTCTCATCTATACTCTGAATAAGCCCGAACAAGCTGTAACAAACCATACCTGCAACCTTAGATGCAATTACATGATACACCACGTAGCTCAAACTCTCGTGGCAATAACTTCTGATCACAACAGTTGCTCAGAACAACCGAATATCGACAATAAACCTCTTATCAAATAGAGCCTCATTCCAACACTTCCGTATACTGCCAATGATTAATGAAACACTTAGAAAGTCATACCCATTCCTCAGATCAACCGTTCGTGAAACACTTCTCCTTTGGCAAGGACCATAGCAAATTCCTGAGCCGAACATCGATATTATCCTTCCAATACGCTGAAATTGAATCTGTTTGTATTCATTCTAGATCCCAACGACCTCATCTAGTCCAACACAACTACTCTGGTGACATGACACATCAATATAATCTACAGCCACAACTCGTGCAATCCGCGCACCCACAAGCAACAATCCGAGCGTACTCAAATCATGAAAAATGACTCAAATGAGAGAGTTGTACCACAAGCTCACCAGTACCACCACACACAATGTTGAGAACCCGTCACACATCGTAGAAACAGAACACACGAATCTAACCCGAAGGGTCATACCTCCACATAACTTTGCTGCAATGCGTGACCCTATCCAAACACTGGTCCACATGAAACAACTCAAGTCACTACGCTCAAAATGGACAACCACGTGCAATTTGATGTCTATAACCAAAGAAAATCATCATAACCACGACAAAGCAATTGACATAACATTACACAAACCCGAAAGGACACAACCGATACGCAATCCGCCGAGCAATACCCAATACTCTTCCCGCTCGAATCCCACTAAGAGACCCCAATAGAACCGCACCACATGTGCCTATATCCAACAAATCCTAACGCCTCACAACACGTAAAGGTAACTCATAGATCTCCCCAGATCACTAATAAGCTCAATAACAATCGAATAAACACATTCCTCAACAATACAACTCGGAGTCAACCAAGCCGACTCGATGTAGAACACACATCCCTATTGGTCTACCAATGAACCCCCTTATCAAGGAGTTCCTGAAGTTGCTCCTTCAACTCCTTTAACTCCACAGGTTCCATACGTACGATACAGTGCCCGGTACCAAATAAATACAAAAATTAACAACCTTGTCCAGCGACATGACCGGTAGCAGGAAACACATCCGTAAAATCCCTCACCACCGGAACTGAATCAATGCTAGGAGTCTCTGCACTGACATCCATCACGAATGCCAAATAAGAAAGACAACCCTTCCCAGCCATTCGCTGGGTCTTCAAAAATGAAACCACCCTACTGGGAACATGATCCGTCGAACCTCGCCACTCAATCCGTGGCATTCCCGGCATAATCAACGTTGTCGTCCTAGCGCAACAACCCAGAACAACACGACACGGAGACAACCAGTCCATACCCAATATCATGCCAAAATCTAGCATACTAAGAAACAAGTATCCACTCGGGTCTCCAAACCTCCAATAGTTACCACACAAGACCGATACACGCGGTCCACAACCACGACCTAACCTATTTATGAGGACTCCTAGTCTCCAAATCCATACAGCACGCGAATCACCATATCCAATCCCAACTCCACCGTCCGAATATACAATACACCTCTAATACCCAATCATTCCACGAGAGGTACTCCTATAATTCTTCTGTGCCACCAAGAAAACTCGAATATCAACAGTCGATCCAACAAGAGAGTGTCGCAATACTAATGAAGTATCCTCAACTCAAATACATCGCCCTTTATAAAATGTATACCCTCATCAAGCCACACCAATCAGTGATCTAATTTATCTAGTCATTTGAAACTGTCCATGATACCTAAGAATTTGTGACCTTCCTTTCAAAACTTAACCGTGACCTTACACATGCAAATCTCAATCCTACACAACATACCGCATATACCATACCATCCTAGGATAAACATGAGAACTTCATATCCATTCCGAGCCACAAGCAACTACGTACTCAACTAGTCAAGAACTTTCCAGTGATCCCATCTAGAAGAAAATCACTATACATCCCATGCTCCTCACGCTCGTAGAAAATATACATCTCTAACCGTGGTAGAAACCATCAAGAACTCTCCGAATTCCATTTGCACAAAAACTAAATCGTTAGGACTGAGTCCTTCTAACTCAACCAAGCTACGCAGGCCACTAAAACCCAGGGGCATTGCCGCGAAACACCTGTAGAAACTCATTAACTCGTAAGCACCCAAAGAACTAGTCATATCCTTACCATGTTGGTCCGGCCTACTACCAAGCTATCTCATTTATCCAAGTTCCTTCTGATTTACCTTCAACTTGATACTTCTCCTTGCTATAACACCACAATCCTCGATCCAGACTCGCCACACGAAACCCAAGCAAAAAGCCACACCGTCTAAGGCTCATAAGCTGCTAAATACTCTCTTAAATATTCCCAAGATTACCACATTCAAAGTACTTACCCTGAAGAGTCTTCCTGCGAACCCCAAGCCATTGCCTTCACCTTCCTAATACTGATATATAGAACCCCATGATTGATATAGAAATGCCACAAGTCTTGACTCACCCCATGATTGATACAGAAATGCCACAAGTCTTGACTCCCTCCAATGCAAACCTCAGTTTCTAGCCAAATATACAACCTGAAGATCTCCAATTATTACATGTAAAATCTTGAACCCACTAGAACCATTCTCGAGAGTCATCCACTCTACTCAAGCCGCAATTAGACCAGTCAAATGGACCGAACGACCTGTGCTTCAATAGCACTCCGACACCGCAGAATGTAACCTCACCTTAATGCAACCAAGCAACTTTATGTTCTATGTACCGTACATCCTTTACCAATAACAACTCAAGTCATTTCGTGATTCTCACACACCCATAAAGCATAACATAACCTTTATTGAAATTTCCTTTACTCGAGCTATCCTCGGTCTCAACCTCCGTAAGCCATAACTAATTCACCAGTACGCCTCAAACTGGAACCAACATAGCACATAACTGTGCAATCAACTAATCAATAGCAGACTCCCCCACTTGGCTCAAAGCCATAGATCAAAACACACAATAGCTCATAATGCATATACTCTATACTGCCATAATACCGCGGTGAGATTAAACTAAATCCTTCATAAGCTCGTGAAACACAAACCATCTAGTACTTCAAATCTTCTACAAATCTCGCATTCCCCCTCGTAACAGTTAAGCCTGCTCTTTTAAATGATCCAAATTCAAGTTGCAACACATATATTTCACTGGTACAAGAGGTCTTCCAACAAACAGCAAAAAGGATCACACAAACTTCAGAACACTCCGCATGAGATAATCCACCTGCTTTGCCTCAAACTAACATCTCTTCATGCTCCCCCGTAATCATACTATTACTCGATCACTTACCCTTCCTAAATCTAAACTTACCCCACGACGTGAAGTTTACTTCATTCCACAACTAGACAACACGAAAAGATCCTTCAACACACCTATAACTCGGGGCTACATATCAAACCAAGATGAAAATCAGCACCAAATCATTCTTCCTACCCTCAAGTAGACTCTTCTTATCACATCTAAATCATATGAACATATCACGCAGTCACATCAAGCTCATCACATAGCCATCCAGCCATCACTTCCACTAATAGGGACACTATCGGATATATAAGTCCAAAAGCACGTGCTCGCACAATCAACACCTCAGTGATCAAGCTACAAGAAAAGCCCGGCCTCAAGTCCTCCAGACTGGCCAAACATTAACACACAGAAATCACATCTCGCCCCTCAATTCGGGAAATCACAAGCCGTCGATGCATAGCTGATACCGAGCGCTCATGTGCGTATACGAACGCGTGGAAGGAGTTCAAAGAGTTACATTTCAAGCTGAATCAATGTCGCACAATAAGAATTCAAGAATATCGGATTTCCTATAGGTTCTGCAGCCTCCCGAGGATAAATACAGACGTCTCCGTACCGATCCGCGACACTCTACTAAACCTGCTCATGACTCGTGAGACCTATGTAACCTTGGCTCTGATACCAACTTGTCACGACCCTAAAACCGACCCAGTCGTGATGGCGCCTATCGTGAAACTAGGACAGCCGACATAACTTCTGAATTAACCATTTATCAATAAAAGTCATTTTTAAGCATTTAATTAATCAAATATCTCATAATGTAAGTCTAAATGAACAGTGTGGAATAAATACACAAGCCCGACATCGGGGTGTCACAAGTCACGAGCATCTAGTAAGGTCTGAATACAATGAAGATTCTAAAAATGTACTAAAAACTATTTAAGCAAGACAAGAGAGAGAAGAGCAGGGCTGCGAATGTCCGGTAGCTACCTTGCTAACTCTGATGACTCTGCCACTAAGTAATCCACACCCGCTACTGGGTTCAGAAGTACCTGAATCTGCAAATAAAGTGCAGGGAGTAATGTGAGTACGCCAACTCAGTAAGTAATAAAAGTAAATGAAAGTTGAGCAGTAAGAAAACACGTAAACCACGTTAAAATGCTACAACAAATGCAGGACGTTTCCAACACAATACATCAATTGCTTACTTCGTAAATCACGCTCAGTTTCGGTAAAACCTTTTAAAACAACTTTCAATAGTTTCAAGATAAAACAGTGAGTAAACATGATAGAAACGTAAACAGCCCCTCGGGCAAATCATGTACCATAAACCGGCCCTCGGGCATAATATCAATAGAACCAGCCCTCGGGCTACCTCACAATCACTCGCAATCAGCCCCTCGGGCATAGCATGAAACAACAATGACCCCTCGGGCAATATCACATCTCACACTGGGTACCCGCGCTCACTGTGGGTGTATAGACTCTGGGAGGGGCCCTTTACGGCCCAAGCACAATAACAAGCCATCTCGTGACATAATCAAACAGGCTCTCGGCCTCATATCAAGCCACCTCGTGGTGTAACATTCAGGACCTCGGCCTTATAATCATCAATCAGCACATTACCGCTGCGGCGCGCAGCCGATCCCATAATAACCTCACAACATAGGCCCTCGGCCTCACTCAGTCAGAAATCTCTCAAAGCCACTCGGGCACAGTAAAATATGATGCTCAGCCCAAAATATCATTTAAGATGTCAAAACAGAGTAAATATAGTTGAGTTGTGAAAATAATAGAATACAGCATGACTAATTATAAATATGAAGTCAAAACAGTGAGGAATAGTAGTAAAAATCCCCTAAGGCACGAGGCTCAAGTATGGCATTCAACCCAAAACATGATGATAGCAAACAGTTTTCAATCAAATACGCGGTTAAACAATCATACGGGACGTACTAAGTCACAATCCCCAACGGTGCACGACCCTACGCTTGTCATCTAGCGTGTGCGTCACCTCAAAGTAGCACAACGATGTGAAATCCAGGGTTTCATACCCTCAGGACAAACATTTACAATCATTACTTACCTCTATTCGGTCCAAACTCTAGCCCACGATGCCTTTGCCTCTCGAATCGGCCTCCGGATGCTCCAAATCTATCCAAAAACAGATTTATACCATCAAAATATGCTAAGGTAACAAAGCCCACTCGAAAATAACCAATTTACATAAAAATCCCAAAATTGGCCAAACCCGACCCCCCGGCCCAGGTCTCGAAATTCAACAAATTGTACATCAATAGAACCCTTATTCCTCCACGAGTTCATGCATACCAAAATGGGTCCTCAAATGGCCCCTCAAATCACCCCTCAAAGCTCTCCAATTAACCAAGCCCTAAACCGCAAATTTACCACTGATTTTCCCTTAAATTTCATGCTAACAACGATAAAAATTACCATAATAATGAGTTTAGGAACCAAAGACCTTACCTCAATGGATCCCTCTAAAAATCTCCCTTGAAATTGCTCCCAAAAACTTTGCCCCGAATGAAATATTGAGAAAAATGGCCAAAAATCGCAAAGGAAATCTTTTATACTTTCTGACCCAGGCTTTTCGAACCTGCGGTCTATTTTCGCTTCTGCGCTATTGTAACGACCCGACCGGTCGTTTTGAGTACTAGTGCTCCATTCAGCAGTCGGAGGCCATGAACAGCTTCTTTTAAGGTATTATGACTTGTACGCGTGGTCGGAATTGAATTTCGGGAAGTCCAGCGTTGATTTGGGAAGAGAATTCTTATTTCGGAAGCTTAAAGTTGGGAGAATGATCTAAGATTGGAATTTTGAGTAAACGACCTCGGAATCAGGATCTGAAGGTTCCAGCAGGTTCG
Organism: Nicotiana attenuata; assembly: GCF_001879085.1. NCBI lineage: Eukaryota > Viridiplantae > Streptophyta > Magnoliopsida > Solanales > Solanaceae > Nicotiana > Nicotiana attenuata. The sequence continues at coordinate 44,055 of NW_017672596.1, forward strand.
TATGATAATTTCGGACTTGGGAGTATGCCCGGTTCGGGTTTTGGATAACCCGGGAGCGTTTTGGCGCCTATTGTGGAAGTTAGCATTTTAGAAGGAATTTCATAAGTTTGGTTTGAAGTGCATTTCAGAGTAATCGATGTCCGTTTGGAATTTCGAGACTGGGAGTAGTTTCGTATGGTGATTCTGGAGTTGGGGGCGCGATCGGAAGTGAATTCGGAGGTCCGTAGGTCTTTTTGAATCCATTTGGCTAAAGATAGAAATTTAAAGGTTTTTGGGAAGTTTGACCGGAGGTTGACTTTCTGATATCGGGGTCGGAATCCAATTCCGAAAGTTGGAGTAGGTCTGTAATGTCAAATATGATTAGTGTGCAAAATTTGAGGTCAATCGGACGTGATTTGATAGGTTTAAACATCGGAAATAGAAGTTGGAAAGTTCAAAGTTCATAAAGCTTGAATCGGAGTGTAATTCATGGTTTTAGCGTTGTTGTTATGATTTGAGGCCTCGAGCAAGTCCGTAATGTGTTTTGGGACTGGTTGGTATGATTGGTTGGGGTCCCGGGGGCCTCGGGTGGATTCCGGATGGCTAACGGATCAAATTTAGAAGTTGAAGAATAGCTGAAGGGATCCGGTATCTGGTATTTCCGCTTCTGCGAAAATAGGACCGCAGAAGCGGCCCCGCAGATGCGAAGAAGAAGCCGCAGAAGCGGACGAGGGCGAGGGCAGCCGGGACCGCAGAAGCGGCCCTTGATCCGCTGATGCGAAACCGCAGAAGCGGTAGGCTGACCGCAGAAGTGGAAGGCCTGGAGTGCATGGGAGCCGCAGAAGCGGCAAGCGGTCCGCAGAAGCGGGACCGCGGAAGCGGACAGAGTTCCGCTGAAGCGAAAATGCTGGGCAGTAGGCATGTTTTAAAATCGTGATTTGGAGTTCATTTCTCTCATTTTTCATGGCTTGGGGCGATTTTGGAGAGCTTCAAGGAGGGGATTTTCGTCGTCAATGTCAAGGTAAGTTATTCCCATCACTTTTGTGTTAAATATATCAATTATGTATGGATTTAAGTATGAAGATTAGTGTAAATTTGGGGTTTTGGTTGAAAACCTAGGAAATTAGAAATCTTGGATTTTGATTACGATTTTGAGTATGGAATTAGGAGAAAATCATATATTTGAGTTCCTAAGGTCATGGATAACCTTTTTCTTCGAGAAATTTCGGAATCTGGGCACGTAGACCCGAGGGTATTTTGGTCATTTCACTAAGCGGAGTTGGGAATCTGTATAATTTGAATTTCTAACAAGTATTTGAGCATGTTCTCATTAGTTTGTCGTTAATTGGCTAGTTTTGGTGCATTGTGCGTCGGTTCAAACCTTCGGAAGAATGTAGAATGCCGGTTATGAGTCTTCGGAGCGAGGTGAGTCTCCTTTCTAATCTTGTGAGGGGGAATTTACCCCATAGGTGAGTNAAGGGTCTCGGTAGGAAAACCTTGTAATGGGCCAAACGGTCGGATGAACCGTGTCCATATAGAATAGTCGAGTCCCGATGGCAAAACATGTATGCATGTATGAATTATTCAAAGAAACATTCTTTCTATATCAAACGCTTTGTGTCTCAAAGAAATTTGCTACTATACGAGCCCCATACTTGTGATTCTGTGAGAAATGGCTCAAGGGCCAAACGTAAGTACACCTCGAATACTCGGGGACTGTCATCGACAATCAACACATTCAAGTTATCTAAACTCGGATTCATAAGACCTCAAAGAGGCACCCCTCGACATGTAGGCCAAGGCCATTGTACTCGAGGACTAACATTTCGAACAAGTTCAAAATGTTATCGGGGAATAAGTCCAAGAGGCATACCCAAAGGCTACGACCATATTGAAGGCTACAAACGAAATAACGCGACTCGGAGACGTCCGAACCCCGCAATAAGCAATAGGCCTTAAAATACTTTGAAAAAACCGCATTTAAAGAGAAACTCTGAAAATTTTCCTATGAAAGAATTACGTGTTTACTTGTTTCCTCTATCTGGATTAAAATCATGTTTATAAAATAAATCCACTGTTTAATATGTATATCAAGGATAAATAATCATTGGACTATTAGAGAATGTCAAGTTGCCCATCTCGTCTCTACCCCTTCGGGATTAGGCGGGATACTCACTGAGTACACGTTGATTACGTACTCATACTACACTTCTGTGCATTTTTGTTGCACAGGTATATTTTACATTAGATAGCAGCTCGGATGATTTGGGACTAGGTGAGCTGCATCGTTCGAGGCGACCCGCAGCTAGTGTAGTTCCCTTCCAGTACTTTATTTATTTATTTTCTGTCCACTGTATTTCGGACAGACATTGTAATTTATTTTCCTTATCAGTAGTTGCTCATGCACTTGTGACACCGGGTTCTGGGATGGTTTTTCGAAAGATGTGTGTTAATAGTTATCTCTTAATTTGAATTGAAACAGAGATTGTTTTATATATGAAAAATGGAAGGAAAACTCTTAGATTTTCAAAGTTATTAAAAGAGAATTTAATTGATAATTTAGTTGGCTTGCCTGACAACGGTGTCCGGCGCCATCACGACCCGTAGTGGATTTGGGTCGTGACAGCTACCGCATCTGCGGTCAAGCGCACCGCTTCTGCGATTTTCCACTTAAGTCCCACTTCCGCACCTGCGACCCAGACTCCGCATCCGCGGGCCCGCAGGTGTGGCACGCCTCCCGCATCTGCGTATTCTACTCTCTTTGACTGACCTCCCTCTTGGCCGCATCTGCAGCTTGCCTTCCGCTTCTGCGGGCATCGCACCTGCGGCCTCCCAACCGCAGGTGCGGTTATGAGAGCAACAATAAAACTTCGGCTGCCAAACTCAACTCCAAAATCTTCCGTCAACCATCCGAAATCACCTCGAGGCCCCCGGGACTTCAACCTAAAGCACGAACAAGTCATATACCACTATTCAAACTTATACCAATCTTCAAAACACCTCAAACAACATCGAACATCAAATCATCACCGAATTCAAGCCTAAGAATTCCACAAACTTCCAATTTCCGCTTTCGATAGAGAAGTCTATCAAACCTCGTCCGAATGACCTAAAATTTTGCACACACATCACAAATGACACAACGAACCTATTCAAATTTCCGGAATTCCATTCCGACCCCTATATCAAAATCTCACCTACCAACTAGAAAACGCCAAAGTTCCAATTTCGCTAATTCAAGCCTAAAACTTCCATTGACCTCCAAAATACATTCCGATCACGCTCCTAAGTCCCAAATCACCTAACGGAGCTAACCAAATCATAAAATTTCCAATCCGAGATCATATACTAACAAGTTGAAACTCGGCTAAACCTTTCAAATTTTAAGCTTCAAACTAAGAACTGTTCTTGCAAATCTATTCCGATTATCCCGAAAACCAGCACCGACGATTTACATAAGTCATAATACAGCACATGAGGCTAGTCATGCCCGAGAACTGGCGAGCGAAATGCAAAAGCTCAAAACGACCGGTCGGGTCGTTACAAAGAAAAACATTCTTTTTAATAAATTTTTTTATTTTTTTTTTGGAATTTTCGAAAGAAATGCTTTAGAAGAAGAAAGGAAATATTTTTTTGGATTTTTGATTTTGATTTGTCTTTTGTTTTTTGAAAGAAAGACTTCTAAAAATTCCTTTTCTTTTGATTGAACTTTGGGAATTTCAAAAGTAAAAAGAAAATATTTTTGTTTGAATTTTCATCTGCTTTCTCTTTCTCTAAAGAAGAAAGAAAAATATTTTTTGGATTTTGGATGTTGCCTCTTAATTTTCGAAAGAGGGACTTATAAGAAGAAAATTTGGATTTCTCAGTTTTTTTTATTTATTTATTTTATTTACAAATGTACTTCTAAAGAAAAGCAAGAATATTTTTGGACTTCAATTTTCCAAAACTATTATTTTTTTTAAAAGAAAGACTTCTAAAAAAGGAAAAGAAATATTTTTTTTGATTTTTTTTTAATTTTTGGGAAAAGACTTCTTTAAAAGGTAGAATTTTTTTTTTTAATATTGATTTGACTTGTTGATTTTCGAAAGGACTTTTATGAAAACATTTCGGATTTCTGAGTTTCTCTTCTTTTTTTTTCTTTTTTTTTAATTTACGAAAGTACTTTTAAAGGAAAGCAAAAATATTTTTGGACTTTTATTTCTCAATATTTTTATGGACATTTACAAAAGAAAGACTCTAAAGAAGAAAAGAATATTTTTGGATTCTTGCTTCTGAATTTTTTTTTTTGAATTTTTGGGAATAATCAAAATAAAGGAAACCCGTATTTTGGATTTTGATTTTTGATTGATTTTTCTTTTTATTTCTTTTTCCATATGAAAGACTTCAGAAAGAAGGAAACTTTGTTTTTGAGTTTAAAAAAAGATTCTTTTTTTATGAATTTTCCAAGGAAATGCTTCTAAATAAGGAATTAAAGGAAAATATTTTTGGATTTTTTTTAAAATTGGGGCCGGAACCGATGAGGTTTGCCTACGTATTTCACATCCGGTGAGAATCAGACCCACGTAGTTCGATCAGTTTTGACGGAACAGAGGAAGCATTGCACTTGAAAATTTTGGCTCATTTTGAAATGACTTTTTTTTAGAGTTTCGGAAGAGTTTCAGGATTTTCAAATACCTACTTCTCGCTCTCATTTTTTTTTATTTTCTCTTATTTTTATTTTCTTTCCCTATTCTAGAATCCGGTCAACATGCAAGCCGAAACAAATAGATGCGCAAGTAGCACGTAAGATGCATCAGGATGGTCTTTTGATTTATGGGTACACCTGTCCTAGACGGACCCAACCCCTGTGTTGAGTCCCCAAAGTCAAATTCACATGATGCAAACAAGCGTTGCTACTAGGAATCCGGTATGAGGCTGTGTTATTCTAGGCTTAAAACCTGGGTGTATTGTTCTAGACCTGGCTTACCCGAGCGGACAACTCGAGCCGGGGGGAGGGGGGGCTACGTACCGGGAACCAAATGGCCATCCGGCTTTATAACTAATCCGATCCTCGTTCTAAATTAGGGTATCACACTAACAAAAAAGAAGTCACGCCAGCGTGCACTTCCCAGAAGATTAGAAGAGAGGGGTTTCGCAGCAGTTTATATACAGTTCAAATAATATCAAAGCGGTAAAAAGCGGTATTTAGCACATTAGGTCCAAACATGTAATAAAAATCAGATAATAAATAAAGCCAACTATAAAAGTTATTCTAAGCTCGAATTCTTGAACTCTGAACCCGAAATTCTGGATTTTTATTCCCCAGCAGAGTCGCCGGAGCTGTCACGCCTCCTTTTTTACCCGAAGGGGTATATAAGGGAGTTTTTCCAATTAAAGTGACATTAATCGAAATGGGATTATTTTATTTATTTGAGATTCGCCACTTGGAATAGTTTATTTGGTGTCCCAAGTCACCGATTTATTTCATATCCCAAATTGAGGAGAATTTTGACTTTATTTAAAAGTCTGCGAAACCAGAAATTCTAAGTAAGGAATTCTGTTGACCCGGGAGAAGGTGTTAGGCATACCCGGGTTCCGTGGTTCGAGCACGGTCGCTTAACTATTAATATTGGCCTAATTATCTAATTTACTATATGTTTTAAAACTAGTTTGCATTTTTAACTTTATAACCGCTTTTAATTAATTTAACCGCTTTTTATGATTTATGGAATTATTTCTTGAACAAGTTACGATTGTCGTACACTTGTTTGTTTGATATACATTGTGAATCGTGTCACGGGAACCGTACCCACGATCTACAACATGTTTAATTTATTAACATTATTAGAAGTTGTGGTCGGGTCACATAAATGTGCCCCCGGATTTGGAAATTATGTATCACAACTACGTCATGGGAACCGTACCCGTGGCTGTGATAATTTTATTATAACGCGCCTAAAGCAAACTACGAAGGTTCATATTTACTTCCTAAAATTAATTTAAAGTTTGATGCAAGGCTACTAATTGTAGGTATGGCACTGGGCCGATATGCTTTGCTTTGGGTTATTTGAGGAGAATTGGGCCGGCCGCAAGCCCACTACATTATCTAAGGAATATTTGTAAAAAAAAAATATGGCTGGGGCTGACTGGGCTCGAAATTGAGCCCAAGCATGAAAACATAGGAGGATGGAAACAAAGGGAGGCATGTTTTTGACTTGGCAGCCTTATTTAGGCCATCGCCAGGCCCAATTACTTTTTAAAGAATGAACTTCAGCATTAAAGCCTGCTGAGGCTTAATTCATCTCAATTCACGTATAACCAAATATTTGCACAAATCCTAAAAAAAAATGAAGTGCTAAACGCCTAACATGATGGGCCTTAACTCATTATCAGCATTTAGTAATAACAAAAGTAAGAATAAACCTTAAACTATTCATAAATCACCTTAAACATAAATATACAATCATTTTAACAGTGCTGAAATTAGTGATAATTTAAGCTGAATGTACTTAGCAACCAAACACTGCATTTTTCGAACATGCATAGTATACTAGTCAATATTTTTTAACATACAACCAAATAAACTAGATAAAATTACAGAATAATGCACTCCATAAGTTGACCTTGCACTATTTTAGCCCAGTTAAAGTTTGCAAATGTGTAGCCAAATATCAATAAGATCTTTTCTTTTCTCATTCCCTCTAATTATAACAACCTCATTTATTCCTACGTACTCCTATTGTAGCTCTCTCCTCATTTTTCACCCATAAATATTTAATTTAATTAATAAAGAGGAATCATATGCAAACAAAACTGAAAAGAAAAATTAGTTCCCCATTCAGTCAACACTCATTCGTGCCTTCTTCCATAACTAATACTTCTTTATTTTTTTTTTTAAATTTTATATATTTTCAGGTTTATACATACCTATCTCAACTGCAAAACGCAAAAACAGACGCGAGAAACCTAAAATCTCATCTCCTTCAATGCTAATTTTGTTAAATTTCGATTATGATTTTGTGAGAAATTTGGAGTGGGTATTGTTTGAACTTATTAGAAATAGTCTAAGTAGGTTGTATACAAATTTTGAAGTTATTTGCGGGAGATTTGGACTAGTTTTATACAAGAATTGCAAGTGAAAATCATGCAAAAATTTCATCAGCGATGCTTATACACTTTTATACAATGTTATACACTTTTATACAAAGAGGTACAGTATGTATGTAGTTGTATAAAAGTGTATAAAGATGTATAATCACAAAGTAAAAATATTCTTGATGCACTATGTATATAGGTGTATAAGAAGAATGAGAAGAAGAAGAAGAAGAAGAAGAAGAAGAAGAAGAAGAAGAAGAAGAAGAAGAAGAAAATGCGAGAAATTCGCCAAATACCTGTAAATAATGTATCAACCTTGGATATAATAGTGTATAAGTTGTGTTTATACACTACTATATACTATTTATACAATATTATACATTATTATGCAAATGAATCCTATCAATGGAACTTCACGTGTTCTTCTTCTTCCTTGGGCATCTTCTGAAATTTAACTCAAATATAGCCTAAAGCTACTCCAAATCACTTGAAATTTAAGTTTTGAACTCATCTTGATGATTCCAATCAATTGAGACAACACCCATTCCTAACAACTAACAAATCGGAAAACTCAATTTCTGAAATTTAACTCAAATATAGCCTAAATCACTTGAAATTTAAGTTTTGAACTCATCTTGATGATTCCAATCAATTGAGACAACACCCATTCCAAACAACTAACAAATCGGAAAACTCAATTTCTGAAATCGAATCTTCGAACCACTTGTAATGGTGACTTTTATTTTTTAAATCCTTAGTTAACCATTAAAATCCGGAAAAGAATTGAAGGAGAATAACAATTGTAGAAAAATTTTGTGGTGCAAAAGCTGACACATGGGAAGGAGAAGAAGAACGAAGAAAAAAAGGGAACGAAGAAATAAGGGATGGGCTAACTGGTGAAAATTAATTTTCAGATTATGTACAACCTGGGCTATACTGAGTAAGGGCTTCAAACATGGGCCATTTTTTGATAGGTTGTTGGGCCAAGTGACAAGCGATGTAATTCTCCCAATAAACTACTGGAGGTGCTTACCAACTTGAAATCCTGAATCAGTACATGAAAAGATGATCTAATTCGAACATTCACACATGAAATTTCCCACTAAACTATTGACTATCAAACAGATCAAAAACACTTTGTAAAAAGCTAAGAGAACTAGACAGCTAAATAACTTAGGAGAAACACATGTAAAAGAAAACTGAAATTCAACACTTTTAAGCTAAAACTATTTAGACTGAAATTCAACACATGTTTGGACGCCAAAATCCAAAGGAAATACCATGACCAGCATGGCATCTCACGCAAATGAACAACAAATGAGCTCAAAACAGCATCAATCACCCTGAGCTCTTGAACAATACACGGAAAAAAACTAAACTATTTTTAATCATTCAAACATGAGGGCCGTAACTAAATCATAGACTAGCATAGTAGATTCATGGGTTGAACAAAAGATAAAGAAAATTACAAAGAAAAAGGATTGACTTAACGGAAAACATACAATAGGAACTAAAACTTGAAATTTGAATAGAACTTCGTATTACAAAACACAACTTTGAAAAGGAAAAGCATGCTTCCATTCCACTTGTTATTCAAGGTCCAAAGAATACCTGGTTACAAGGAGCAAAGAAAAGATAAGGAATCCTCAAAAACAAGATAGATATCAGCAATCAGTAAAAACCAGCAAAACAGCAATACACCAGCTTCACATTCAATCCATTTTCGACTTATGAAAACCAGAAAATCCCAAAGAAGTTCTCAAAAATCAGAGGAGAGGAAAAGAGAATCAGCTACAAATGAAACAATAGTTGAACCTTTAGAGTGTTTTTAGGGTTCTGAAATTTATCTAGAATGAGGGAGTAACTTTCTTTTTATAGGATATGCCTAAAATAGCATCAAAAGAGCATATTCTACCCTAAATTCCCTAAGGGTCAGATAGTACAACATCTTTTGACAGCTTTATGTCCTTTTTCCCATCCAATTTCAGCATTTTCATGCTAAGAATGGGGCAGCTGTACAAAATGCTAGAACCTTCTGATTTTTTACCTTATGTAAAACCAGTTTTACCCTTTCATTTACTAAATATTTCAGTATGTCCTATATTCTGATCTTTAACTAACCATTAAACCCTTCTAGAACCTTCTAGAATCAACTAGGCCATTCCAGCTTTTGTTTTCTCTGATTTGGGTATCCAATTAACCCTTTAGAGTTTTCAGTATTACCCATTCAACCCTTTAATTCCAAATGGCAAACAAGCTATCACAGATCATAATGAAACAGAAATAATAGACTAATTCATCCAAACTAGATTACTGAACTAACTAGGGTTGAATCAATTAAACCGAACATGCAATTAAACTAAAAAAAACAAAAGAATCATGCAATTAGATGGCAAGTAAATCATGCAAAATCAGAAACAAAACAAGACCAAAGCCTAATTCAGCCAGTAAACTAAAATCGATTAAACTAACTGTTGTATGTTTTAAACTAATGATAATTAAGCCTCTTGATCATTAGGGCAAACAAACTGAAGAGGAATTCAAGAAGGAACAGAAAAAGTTGTTTGGCTAAAAAAAACACGGAGAAAAAGAAAACAAAAAGAAGATGAAAAGGAAAAGAAGAAAAGAAGAAAAATTACCTACTGGAACCAGCCATGCCAAAAGAGGAGAGGACGGCCAACGACAAACAAGAAATAAAGATAAAAAAAGTTGCTCGAATCTGCTTCTTCAAATCGCCAAGCATTTCTGGCCAACGAGTATTTTTTCAGATGCTCAGTCTGTCAAACACCTCGCAGGTCAGAAATCCATGAGGAATTGAAGGTTTGATTAAAAGGAAGCTAGAAGAGCAGTATGGGGACTTTGACTAGTGAATGACCATTCTTAGATTTGAAAATCAGGCGATTCTAGGGTATTTTGGAGGAAATTAAGAGAGGATATGGGATGAGGAGGAGGTGGAGGTTGTGGGGTGAAGGTTCGGGGTGGTTTAGGGAACGGCCGCCGCCGTGAGACAATTTTCGGTGGGCGGCGGCTAGGGTTTGAACCGTTTAGGTTGAGAGTGAATTGGGGCGGCTAGGGTTTGCTGGTGTAGAGACAGGGAGATGGAATGAGAGGGGTCTATGGGGGAGGGGGGGTCTGTCTTCGGACAGTTTTATATAAAATGGACGACCAATTCCCAGCCGTCGGATTCATGATGATCAACGGATGGGATTAGGAAGGGTGAAACAGGGTCGTTTTGATAAGAAAGGAAATTTGGACCGGGTATTCAAGGGAATTGAGCTGGACATGAGCGGTTTTGGGCATGAAAATTTGGCCCAATTTTACTAAGACCAAACAAACTCTTCATATTTTTGTTATTATTTTTTTTCTTGATTTTAAATCCTAAATTGATTAAAAATCCTAATTAAGCCTTAACTTAATTCTAATTTCTAAAATTATACTACTTACTAGTTCTAATACTTAGATAATTAATTAACCTAAAACTAATGAAAGAATAATTTGAAATTAAAAAACTAAAAATACAAGAATTTATGGTATTTTTTGTGATTTTTATTTAATAATGCAATTAATTAACCAATTAATCCTAAAATGTGAACATAAAATCTGATATACAATGCATGATATTTTGACATTTTTGGGGCATTTTTTTAATTTTATAATTTTAACATAATTAAACGTGCAAAAAAATGCAAACAAGTAACGAAAACTCCTACAAAATCCTATAAAACTGAAAACAATTTGGAAAAATCTATTCTTTTTAATTTTATAGGAATAATTCCGATAGGGCAAAAATAACATGCTCACAGTGTCACGTATCATTATATTATTTGTTTATCGCCACATTTTCGAACACTTAAGTATGCGCATTTTTTTAACCTTAACAATTTTGAAAGGTTCAATAGGTGAGTATACATCAAGTATTCAATAGGTCATAAGCTTAATTTATGTGACCAAACGAAAAATTTGAATAGATTTAACGGGGACGTCTGTTAAAATAAAGTTATTATGTTGTTTAATATTCTTGTTCCCCCACCAACTATTCAGGAAAAGAATAAGTTTCATATTTTTCTATTATATAGAAAAGGAAAGATGGTTGACCAAGGGCATATATGTCATTTTATAAAAATTTCATATTTGTATTTTTTAAATATAAAATACACGTGGACCCCACATTCCTCTAGCCACAACTCTCCTTTAAATGCACTATGCATGTGTTGATTAGACTATTTGTGCAGTGCAAATGCTCATTTCCAATCTTTTTCTCATTTTGGAAAATTATTAATTTTGTTTATAGAGACAATAAAATTAATTTTTTAAATAATACAACAACAAAAAGAAGTATCGATATTTATAAGATTTTCATATTTACCATAGTATCTTAAAGCAATTTGAAAATAAAAATTAAATAATTTTCATTTACCATATTATTCGAAGACGATTTCAAACTAAATATTTTTATATTTAAACGTAATTTTAAAATATATAGCTTGTTAAACCTCAAACGTTAATTAACTAAACACCAAACAAATAATAATTTTAATAAAATTATAATGTTGGGCCCGTATATGGGCCTTCTTCATCTAGTAATAATAAAGAAAGAAGGTTTGACATGGCTGACCTTGAAATTATTTTATTTTATTTTCTGAAGAAAAACATAACAAGCTTAATCTAAAAGTATAGTACATCACACAGCTTTTAACCCCATATTCCTCAGCCACAACTCTCCTTTAAATGCATTATGCATCTGTTGATTAGACTATTTGTGCAGTGCAAATGCTCATTTCCAATCTTTTTCTCATTTTGGAAAATTATTAATTTTGTTTATAGAGACAATAAAATTAATTTTTTAAATAATACAACAAAAAAAAGAAGTATCGATATTTATAAGATTTTCATATTTACCCATAGTATCTTAAAGCAATTTGAAAATAAAATTAAATAATTTTCATCTACCATATTATTCAAAGATAATTTCAAATTAAATATTTTTATATTCAAACGTAATTTTAAAATATATAGCTTGTTAAACCTCAAAAGCTAATTAACTAAACACCAAATAAATAATAATTTTAATAAAATTACAATATTGGGCCGTATATGGGCCTTCCTCGTCTAGTTAGAAGCACTATCGAGAAAGGACCGACTAGAAAGATTTGTATAGTCCTTTCGTTCATTTTTAATAGTCAACTTTTATTTTGCACTTCCTTTACAAAAAGTATATTTTTATAATTTTATTAATAATAATAATAATAAAAAATTCCAAAAAATCTTGAAAAATAATTTGCGGAATAAATAGTAAAAGATAAGAATAATACAGGGAAAAAAAGTTATCCTTTTCTTGATTTGCTAAAATATAAATTGGATACGCATTTAATGTGAGCCCTCCAAACTCCAAATAGAAGAAGACAAACAAAACCAACAAGAATAAATTAGTCCCAAATCTAGTTGTCCTTATATACAGAAATTTCCCAAGGCTCATTAATTATTTTCCATATCCCTTTTTTTCAAAATATATAAATAAATATTATAAACTCTACTTATATATAGTCTTCCATCAATAACAGGTTGGATCTGAATTCATCTTCTTTAATGGAGGAAAAAGATTCACAACCAAAGTGGGAAATTAAAGTTTCAACAAGATTACGAAAGGCAATTAGTGCAGACCAAATATTTTCTCATTTCAAAGATTTCTTTGGCCTTAACAAATGGTTCTCTAGCTTGTCAACATGTTATGGCATCTATGGTGAAAATGGTGAAGTTGGTTGCATACGATACTGCGCCGGAGGCTCTCTCCCACCGGAGAGTGGCGGTGCCGCTGGCGGAGAAGCTCCGGTGAGCTGGTCCAAGGAGAGGTTGGTGGCTATTAATCTAATTGAGAGGACATTAAGTTATGAGATAGTGGATTGTAACATTGGGTTCGAGTCATACTTTTCGACGGTCAGGATTGTCCCAGATGAAGTTGATGGTCAAAATGGATGTGTGATCGAGTGGTTTATCACCGTTGATCCAGTTGAAAGGATGACATTTGAGGATTTGGTCAAGAAGTATGAAGTTGGGCTGCAGAGAATGGCTAAGAAGATGGAAGATGCCCTAGCAAGTTCATAACTCTCTCTCTCTTTTTATTTTTTTCCTTCGTTTCCATGGCTATGTCATGCATTAATGATATGAATCCTAAAATATGCACCAATCAATAGAACCCGGTATAGAAGTATAGTTAAATTGTGTGGATACAATAGTTTATGCTTTGCAGGGCTTCGCTTTCATTTAATTCCATATGCACATTTTTAATTTGCTTTGCATAATTTATATTAAGTTACAAAAGCATTGCAATTGTAGGTCTAAGAGGAACACCAAATTTTTTTTAAAATTTTTTAGAGTTTGCTTGGAAGTACACCTTGTATTTGGATTTGGTGTAGTTTCGAGGATACTGATTACGCAACCTAGTAATTACACAATAGGAAAAATTACATGACACTACAAATATATATATACTGTATTTATCATTCGTACTTTCAAAAAAATTACCATTCAAAGCTATATTTAAATTTTATAGCAAATACACCTGTAGTACCGAAAAAAGAAATCAATTGTTTTGAAATGAAAAAATAGAGCAACATGCGCTCGTAGCTCAGTTGGTTAGCGCGCCTGCTTAGTAAGTGGAGGTTTTGAATTCCACTCTGAATGAGAGTAGTCTTATTTTCCTGTATTTCGTATTCTGCGTTGGTTGTATTCACTGCATGAACGAATACAGTCAATACGATACAGTCGATACATGGATAACAATGTTACGCCCTTGCATATATAAGGGTGTATTCTTTGTATACATCCTTGTATTTCGCCTTGTTTGTATTCGTCACGCGAACAAATACATTTGATACAGGCTGTATTCATTGCACGAATGAACGAATACAATTGATACATGTTGTATTTATTGCGCGAACAAATACAGTTGACACATGCTGTATTCGTTGCGCATCTGAATAAAAGTGATACAAGCTGATAAAAATTAAATAGGAGCTACGAATAGTAACTAGGGGTGGCATTTTGAACCCAAACCCATCCAACCCGCCCAACCCTTCCAGAGATTAATGGTTGGGCTACAAACATTTTAGCTCATGGGTCAATTTGGGCTGAGCCCAAGTTAATCTATTATTTTTTGTAGCCCATTCTGACCCATCAAGCAGCCCAAATACAACCCATGAAACTCACCCAAAACAAAAGGTATCTCAACCCAACTTATGTAGAAATTTACTTAGTTGCCCTAATTTTTTTTTTTTGATTTTTAATTTTCTGTTCTTTTGTTTTTCTACACC
>NW_017672596.1:58442-119609 GCF_001879085.1 Nicotiana attenuata
TTTTTTACTTTTTTTTTTATTTTCAATTTTCTGTTTTATGTTTTTTTCGTTTTTCTGTACCTCCTACCCGCCCCAAGCCCCCACCCCACCCCACCCGCAATTTTTTTTCAACTTACACATTTTAAGGTAAAAGGCTTTTTTATGCAAGATGAGCATGGTGCTAAAACATGGGTCAAGTTGGGCGGGTTGGGTTATGACCAATTGTTTAGCCCATCTTGACCCAGCCCATCTTAGCCCAAGTACACTTTGGGTTGGGTTGGGCAATGACCCATTTATTGACCTAACCTATCTTGACCCGCCCAAATTCAGCCCAACCCGCCCATTTGCCACCCCTAATAGTAACTAGGCAAACTAAAGTTACATAAGGTAATTAGGCTCTAGTGTGTAACATAACTAGAGTGTAATTTCATATGTCATGTTTGGTTGCATACATGTGATTAGATTGTTATGTAGTTTTTGATTTTAAAATAAATAAATTTTCATAGATGGGTAATGTCACGACCCAGCCTAGTGCCGCGAAGGATAACCAACACTAAAGGCCGATCATCACTAAACCTACTGATAATCTACTAATCATGAATATAACTAATAAACTGAACAAGCATAAGCATAGCTGATAAGAACTGTACAATCTGGAAGCCGACAAGGCTAACACAAGCTGACATATAAAAATATACTAACTGCACTGGTGCATATCTACAGGCCTCTAGGAGTGCTGAACTGAAAAAGTATTGGACGGAACAGGCCTCGCCATACCCAAACTAGCTGATTGTACACATACCATAAGATAAGTAACTCCGGGAGTAAGTGGAGTGACACCAATAGCTGGTGGATAGCCTACTGATGTGGCTCAAGAGCTGATCTATCAGTACCCGAGCGACATGAAACGCAACGCCCTGGAAGGGTTGTGAGTATGATATGTACAAAGTATGTAAGGTGGAAATCATAGGTAAAGCATACTAAAGTATGACTGTGAGCTGGAAATCTGATTATAAGATGAAAGCTAAACAAGAGTCTAAACTAGCAACTGATTTGGAACTGAGCCGAAGTTTCAGCTGAAATTGTGTTGAAACTGAACAACTATCTGAACTGGTACCTGTCTGGTGTTATGGGCTATATCCCCCCAGTCAGGTAACTATAAAACTGAACTAGCCTCATGTATAGTCATGTAATGCAAGCTGTAGCTATATACGCGTATATAACATGTCTGACTAGATTTAAGGGCTATATTCTCCCTGTAGGTAAAAATGTAATCAACATGCCCGGCTGGTCTTATGGGCTATTTCCCCCAGCATATAATCAATAGGCCTCGCTGGCGCTATGGGCTATCTCTCCCAGCATATAATTAATAGGTCTCGCTCGCGTTATGGGCTATATCCCCCCAACATATAATCAATAGGCCTTGCTAACGTTATGGGCTCTCTCCCCCCTCCCCCCCCCCCCCCCTCTCCCCCAACATATAATCAATAGGCCTTGCTAGTGTTATGGGCTATATCCCCCCAACATAATCAATGTAAGTATGTATGATGCATAACACATGTGGCAACATCATATGGACTCAAGAGATCATGAAGGAAACCATAAACAGAATCACAAACATGATCTGACGCTCGTCGCCCATAAGTTGGACAGAGGAGACCATCCCCATTTTAGGGAGGAACTGAGTATGTACATGAGATACTAAGTCTAATTAACTCATCAGGATCCCTTTAGAATCAATTTAGAACCAAGGAACTCAAGATTTGTCCAACTCTTCGAATTTTTAAAAATTCCAGCAGAGTTTCCCCTAAATCTGGATGATCCCCAAAAACACAGCAAGCTCCATAATATATACGGGGATGGATACCCAGCCAACATAATAACATCAAACTAAAGGAGATCCAGTTATCTATAATAGTTTCAAATGATTAACAAAACAGAATTATGAACGTAATGTCGGCTCATAGTGGCTAACTTGTGATATGAAAGTCTAAATATGATTTAGGAATAATCTAAGCATCAATACATGATAACTAAGCTTCTGTAATTTTAAATGAATATATTAGGATCATATGAGGGTTAGGTATGCATAAAAACATCAAAGGAACGGAACAGACAAAAATCCGGATGGCATAGGCCAAATGGGCGATTTGCCCTTTTGTTTTTAGTTGTGTTTTGAAGTTCCAACCTAAACTATTTCCTTCCATAATTCACATATGGATTGAATAATATAGAAGGATAAAATACATGCTGATATTTCCCTTTAATAACTCTTAAGCGATCAAGATAAATGCTAGAACATAGCTAAACCAAATTATACCGAAAACGAAACAAAAATCCTACATACCTCTTGTGTTCTTGCTTCCAAACCTTGTTCCCTTTGATCCACACCCTTACTTATGCTTGTATACCTAAAATACAGAGGTGACAAGCTTCCTTAGCCACGAAGCTCTTTCCTAAAACTTGAGTTATAAGGAGAAAGGAAGATGGCAAAATCTTACCTATGTCGTAAGGATCGCGTTGATGTGTTCGCATTTTGACTTAGAGTTTCGGATGATGGAATTGCTTCAAAATCCTAAGGATGTATTTAGGATGTCTATAGAGACTTTTCGGGTCTGATTTAGGTTGAAATGAGCCTTAGAGACGAAGGCTACAACTTTATATATCAAGATAATCCTCAACCGACCTTGTGGGTCCTGAAGGGAACTGCTTGCGCAGTCTTGCGAACATGCGAATATATCTCCGCTATGACGTTATATCGACGAACAATTTAATGTGTTAGAAACTAGACTCGTAGATATTAAATATGATAGGTGGATCACCCAGTAATTCCAACTAAAATGAGAGAAATGCTCAGTAACATTAGACTTAAATTTTAAGTAAAATTATGAACGTAACTTGCGACAACTTTTGTGGACTTTTGTTTCCTAACCTGTTTGACTTCAAAACTTAACACACGACTATAATACCTCATAATATAACATCCTTATCATGTTAACAACCCTAGTATCACCCCAAAAGTATGGGTTATAACATTCTCAACTTGACGTTTCGATGAAACTTATTTTCTTCGATTTGTTTAGCTTCTAGACCTTCCAACCCTCTTGGTACTTGCAGTTTATGATCATAAATATTTGTAAACTCCAAGTTAACATAATTAAATTACTTTATGTACTTTCAAAGTTGATCTAATTTCCAAGCATACGTCAATTGACTTACGGCGTACTTTTACGTATGAAAACATGGGGTGTAACATCATTCCCCTCTTTGGAACACTCGTCCTCGAATGTTAACTGATGTTCTTATTAGTGTCATAACCTACAATTATTACGAATAACTTTTATATTGTCCTTTCCATCTAGGCAACTGTTCTGCAAATAAATCTAAAGGCCAGGTCATTCCCCCCTTTTTATGCCTCTTTCTCACACCACGACCTGTGGTCGGAATTCTTCCAATATCGTAATTGTTTTCTACCTTCTGTCGTGCAGCCTGTACGATTATGTCCTTGTACGCTATGCGACTCTTTTCTCCTTTTTCCTCTCACTTTGTGAACATATACAGAACTCTAGGCATATATAGGTGTACTGAAGTTCTTCGCTTGGTACTTTGTCGAACTTACGACTATTGCCATATTTTGTTTCATGCCTCGGTTATCTTTACTGCACTTAGGTAGGTCATATTATACCATAACACTTACTTCAATTTATTATAATCGAGGTCTTCTACCCAATTTCAAGTTACTCTTTCGCAGCTTATCTTTATCCTATGTGTATAAATCTAAGTCCTTTAATGCTTTCTCATTACTGTTCATCTTAAGAATGACAGCCTAATTTCATCTCATACCTTTGAACTTTTATCCATCTATTGTTGATTCACCTTAATGTTGATCTATAATCTACCACTGATAACTTGAAAGCTCTTACGTAATACATTGTCACTAGGACTCATATTCTAATCCCGTGCTATTCATGAAATCCCTTCTCTTTGAATCATTACTCAATCGAAGGCCTAAACGTCCTCTTCCTATTATTTATTACAAATACACTCTTATTTTATTACCAAGGCAGCATCCCATCTCTTCTTAATGCTCCTAGTCTTAAACTCCTTCGAGTTCATTCAGGCTATATGGAGCTTTCTATAACTTATAGAAACCATCAACTCTCTTATTTTGATGGGCTCAATCCCGAGGCCTTGCCTATTCTCATCGCCTTCTAACTCACCTTTTTCTTATCCTTACTCTTATCTACCTAAAACCTTGTTGCTCTATCATACTTTAGCTTGCAACCTACACATATCTATTTATACTACTCGCAACCTTCCTTTAACTTGCTAGCACCATATATTTTCTTATGTTATTCCGTAATCTCAAGCGAGACATCTCGTCGCTTCTAACTCTTCTTTACTTTCTTAACTACACCTCTCGGTACCTGGAAACCATAGGCTATTTTAGGTATGTCACACTCTCTGACTCTAACCTGATGGCATCCTGATCTCAAGTCTATCTTCGAGAAGCACTTGGCACCTAAAGTTGGTCGAACAAGTCATCAATTCTGGGAAGGGGATATTTGTTCTTGATCATGACCTTGTTTAGCTATCTGTAATTTATGCACATACGTAGGGCCATCTTTCTTTTTCACAAATAAGACTAGTGCTCCCCAAGGATAAGTGGGTCTAATGAAACCCTTATCTAACAGATGTTTTAACTACTCCTTAAGTTCCTTTAATTCTATTGGTGCCATCTTGTAAGGAGGAATAGATATCGATTATGTACCCGACATTATATCGATGGGAAAGTGAATTTTTTTGTTCCGGAGGAAGACCTGAAAGCTCATCTGGAAATACGTGAGGGAAATCGTTCACTACTGGAATGTCATGACCCAAAATCCACTAGAGGTCGTGATGGCGCTAACATCGCCGTCAGGACAAGCCAACAGTGAATGTTTAACTGAATTACTCATTTTAGTATTTTTGAAATCATAATTTTCATCAATTAAATAGTAAAAAATAGAATTTACAGGGTTAACAATAATTTTTTCACAACTACAATAAAATACAACCCATAAGCACACCCAAAACCCGGTTTTGCAAGTGCATGAGCATCAACTAGGAAATAAAATAAAATACAATATCTATCTGAGATACAAATTAGATAGGACAATACAAACAACTCTGATGGAGAGTCTGCAGGCTGCATATCGTAACATGAAATGCAGCTCATGGTAAGTCCCCGCAATAGCCGCTCCTCTACGCCCAAAAGATCACCAGACATATATGTACCTGCACAAAAATGTGCATCAAGTGTAGCATGAGTACGTAAATCAATGCGTACCCAGTAAGTATCTATCTAGCCTAACCCCAGAGAAGTAGTGACGAGGGGTCGACATCGAAACTTACTAGTGGTCCAATAAGACAGATATAGGGCAAAGTAAATAAACGAATTAAACAAGTGTAAATACGTGATACGGTCCTCCTCTATACAATAGACTCAAGCTCTCAATTAGCAATTACCTACTCACCAGATAGGTTGTGATAATTCAAATCAGGAAGACTCATAGATACACTGACTTCTTGTCATATATTACGCACGATTTCCATGAGAGTATTTTATAGAAATGCTGAGGCGTACGGCCCGATCCCATCATAATCTGTGCAATGCCGAGGGTCGAACGGCACGAACCATAGATACATCTATTATACTGCCGAGGCGAACGGCCCGCTCCCATAAGAGTGTGGTACATAATCCTGCCGAGCGAACGGCCCGATCCCATCATAATTTGTCCATTGCCGAGGGTCGAACGGCACAAACCATAAATATATCTATCCTGCCGAGGCGAACGGCCCGATCCCATTAGAATAAGAAGCTTTGACGGGTCCTTGACCCCACTCACGAAGGAACATGTGAGTTGTAAGGAGCTTTGAGGAAACCATTCGATGAGAACGCATAATGCGGGAGAAATTCATAAGAGGAGTACAATTATTCTGGCGTTAATCATGAAACTCGTCAAATCTCTACAATAGCAAGTCTATCACTCTACGTCCATCTAGCCTCAAATAGTAATGCGAAGTAAAAGAATTTAATAATCAAGAGATAGCCCAAATAGTACAGTTATAGCATGGCGTGAACCTGAGTCTACCCAGACAATAACAAGAATGTAGCTACGTCAGACTCTCATCACCTCGTGCGTACGTAGCCCCCACAACAAGTAACACATATCAATTATAACACCTAGGGGGTAGTTTCCCCCTCATAGATTTAGAAAGGAGATTTACCTCGCTCCGAAGTTCCAAAACAGGATCCAACGCCGCTCTAAAGCCTCAAACCGGTGCCCGTCGCTCCAAAACTAGTCAAAAAATGTGCAAACAATAAAAGTAAATTTTAATACTCATAATAAATCGATTTATAACAATTCCCAACACCGCTCGAAAAGTCAATAAAGTCAACCCTTGGGCCCACGTGCCCGGATTTTGAAAATTATTAAAATTAAATATTACCCATAACTCATATGGTCTATATCCAGAAAATCATCTAATTTCGTCTATGAATCGATCCTCAAATCAAGGATTTACCATTTCTCAACTTTGGGGCTCAAAATCCCAATTTCTACAATCCAAATACGGATAAAAATAATAACCAACGGAAATAATCATGGAGAAACATCAAAATAAAGGTCAGATATTTACCCCATTGTTGAGACGAGAATAACGCCGCGAAAATCACCTCGAACAAAGCTCTAGAACTTAAGATATGCCCAAAATACTAAAATTCTCGGTTTAAAACACTGTCCAGGCGATTTTTCTTCTTCACGTTCGCGGGAAAACCTTCGCGTTCGCAAAGAGAAATTCTTCGCGTTGACCGGTCAACCCAAACTTCCTTCTACGCGTTCGCGGGACCTCCCTCGCGTTCGCGAAGAACAAAGTCCGCACCATAAACCAACAATCTTTCCCGACACAGAAATTGGCATAACTCTCTCATACGACATCAAAATTCGGTTATTCTTGTTGCTATTCCTCCGTAATTATAATACGGATCTAATGGTTCAATCCAATCACAAATCAAAGGTCGTTTGCTCAATATGGTACCCTTTATGTCCAAAGAAACGATGTTGAAACATCAAATAAGAGCACGATACAACCCAAACACATCCGAAACACACCCGAGGCTCCTGGGACCCCATACAATCACACCGACCCGCTCCATAACATAACACTGACCTGCTCGAGGCCTCAAATCATACCAAATAACATCAAAACTATGAATTGCGCATAGATTCAAGCGAATCAAGCCGAATGAACTATTGAACTTCTAACTTCCACATCCGATGCCGAAACCTATCAAATCACATCTAATTGACCTCACACACAAGTCACATTTGACATTACGGACCTGCTCCAACTTCCAGAATCGGAATCCGACCCTGATATCAAAAATTCCACTCCCGGTCAAACTTCCAAAAACCTCCAACTTCCAACTTTTGCCAAATGACCCCAAAATGACATACGGACCTCCAAATTCACATCCGGACGCGCTCCTAAGACCAGAATCACCATACGGAGCTATTCCCAGGATCAGAATTCCAAACGGACATCGATAACATTAAAATACACTTCAATCCAAATTTATGAAATTCTTCCAAAATGCCAACTTTCCACAGTAGGCGCCGAAACGCTCCCGGGTCATCTAAAACCCGATCCGGACATACGCCCAAGTCCAAAATCATCACACGAACCTATTGGAACCTTCAAATCCCAATTCTGAGGTCGTTTACTCAAAATTCAAATCTTAGTCAATTCCTTCAAATTAAGGCTTCAGAAATTAGAATTTTCTTTCCAAATCAACTCTGAATTTCCCGAAATTCAATTCCGATCACATGTACAAGTCATAATACCTGAAGTGAAGTTACTCAAGGCCTCAAACCGCCGAACGATGTGCTAGAGCTCAAAACAACCGGTCGGGTCGTTACATGGAACTGATTCAAGAGTCATCATTCCTCAGCGATCATCTTCCCCGTCTTAAGGTACGGAACAAATTTACCTCTTGGTGATGCAAAAACACCTTTCCATTCTATAGCTGACCCTTCTGGAAAATTGAATTGGACCGTCTTCCCTCTACAGTCAATATTAGCATAGCAAAAAGACAACCAACCTGTACCAAGTATAACATCAAAGTCAACCATTTCTAACTCAATCTAGACAGCTGTAGTACTATGGTCGCCAATCACCACCGTGCAACCTCTAAAAACACCTAGCTGCTACTAAATCACCAACTGGGTTGGCTACCTCAAAAGGTTTAATGGCTTCTGGTTCTATCCCAAACTTAGTAGCAACAAAAGAACTAACATATGATAGTGTAGAACCAGGATCTATCAACACATACCATTATGAGAATTCACTGATAAAGTACATGTAACCATGTCTAGTGAAGCCTCCCGAACCTGAAGACCAACCAGAGCGTAGGTGCGGTTCTGGGGACCGCCTGTAGTCGGAGCTCTGCTCGTCCTATACCACGGCCCGCCGGTGTCTAGGGAATTTGCCCTTGCGGGCGTGCTGGTGCTGAAGAAACTGGTACTGATCTCGCTGGCTGAGTTGCACCATTACCACCCCTAGGCGGGCAATCTATCATAAAATGGCCTGACTCGCCATAAACATAACATGCATCTACACCCAACTGGCATCAGCCCAAATAGCATCTACCACAGTCAGAACACCTAGGGTAAAGCAAACCACCCAGGCTATCTCTAGACTGTGGGGTCGATCAGATCCCAGCCCCTGAAATCATGAAGGAGTACTAGTTGTTGGCATCCTGACACTCTGCTGTCTACTAGCACCAGATGTCTCACTAAACGAAGCTAAAAATCTGCCTTTCTTGCTTGAGGCGCTGTCAGCCCTCTGCTTCTGTTTCCTTTCCTCAAGTGCTAAGGCGAATGCCTGAATACGTGTAATGTCCACACTCGACTGCATAGATACAGTCATAAACTTATTTACTAAGTGAGGACCAAGTCCTGTTACATACCTGTGTACCTTGTCCTCCATGTCTGATATAACTGCAGGAGCAAACCTCGCCAAATAATTAAAGTGGAGGTTGTATTCTACAACATTCATACCCCTTATCTAAATGTCAAGAATTGATCCAATCGCGCTCTATGTGTCTCTGTAGGTAAGTAATAGCGGAGGAATGCCTCTGAGAATTCCCACCATGTAGCTGGAGCAACATTTGCTCCCCTAGACATCTCCCAAGTGGTATACCAACTTGCAGCTAGATCCTGTAATCTATATGATGCCAATTCAACTGACTCTCTATCTGTGGCATGCATAACTCTAAGGTCTCTCACTTCCTTGTCTAGAAAATCCTGGGGATCCTCCGCTGTACTATATCCCATGAAAACTGAAGGCTTTAATCTAAGGAAATCATGAATCCTAGAACCCGTATCGTCACCCTAAGGACCTGTATGCTGCTGACTAGCCTGGGCAGCTGCAATGCTAGTCAACAATCTGATGGCCTCCCTTATATCGTCCTGTTGAGGAGCCAAAGGTGCGTTAGCTGGAGCACCCTTAACCTTTCCCAGAACAGACGGAGTCTGTGAAGCTCCGGATGGAACCTCATGTCTGGAATCCTCTTATCTAACTCAGGGGGTACTCTACTACTACCCTGGCCAACAACGGCTTTGCCCTTCTGGGCAGCTATGAGTCTCTTCGGCGGCATCGCTACATATAAATGTTTTGTTAGAAGGTTGAATTCTTATAACATAGCTCTATCGCACGATCTAGAGAAGAAGGAAGGACAACCATCCTATAATTCCCTGTAGCCTCCTGTTTATAAGTGTGGCGCACAACACATGCATAAACAAGACTCTACTAGACACGGCCTGTAGACACCCTAGGATTGAACTGCTCTGTTACCATGTTTGTCACGACCCAGCCTAGTGTCGCGGATGGATAACCGACACTAAGTGTCGATTATCACTAAACCTACTAATAATCTACTAATCATGAATATAACTAATAAACTGAACAAGCACAAGCATAGCTGATAAGAACTGTATCTGGAAAGCCGACAAGGCTAACACAAGTTGCAATATAAAAACATACTAACTGCACAAGTGCATAACTACAGGCCTCTAGGAGTGCTTAACTGAAAAAGTACTGGACGGAACACGGTCCCGCCATACCCAAACTAGTTGACTGTACACATACCAAAAGATAAGTAACTCCGGGAGTAAGTGGAGTGACTCCAATAGCTAGTGGATGGCATATTGATGTGGCTCAAGCGCTAATCTATCAATACATGTGCGGAAATAAATGCAACGCCCCAGAAGGGATATGAGTACGATATGTACAAAGTATGTAGGGTGGAAAGCATATGTAAAGCATACTAAAGTATGAATGTAAGTTGGAAATATGAATATAAGTTGAAAGCTAAACAAGAGTCAAAACTAGAAACTGATCTAGAACTAAACCGAAGTTTAAGCTGAAACTGTGCTGAAACTGAACAACTATCTGAAGTGGTACCTGTCTGGTGTTATGGGCTATATCAGGTAATTGTAAAACTGAACTAGCATTATGTATAGTCATGCAATGCAAACTGTAGCTATATACGCGTATATAACATGCCTGACTGGATTTATGGGCTATATCCCCCCAGCAGGTAAATATATATTCAACATGCGCGACTGGTGTTACGGGCTATCTCCCCCAGCATATAATCAATGGGCCTCGTTTGCGTTATGGGTTTTATCCACCATCATATAATCAATAGGCCTCGCTGGCATTATGGGCTATCTCCCCCCAGCATATAATCAATAGGCCTCGCTGGTGTTATGGGCTATATCCCCCAGCATAATCAATGTAAGCATGAATTAGGCATAACACATGTGGCAACATCATATGGACTCAAGAAATCATGAAGAAAATCATAAACGGAATCACTAACGTGATCTGACGCTCATCGTCCATAAGTTGGAAAGAGGAGACCATCCCCATTTTAGGGAGGAACTGAGTATGTACATGATATACTAAGGCTAATTAACTCATTAGGATCTCTTTAGAATCAATTTAGAACCAAGGAACTCAAGATTTGTCCAACTCTTTGAATTTTCAAAAATTCCGCAGAGTTTCCCCTAAACTGGATGATCCCCAAAAATACAGCAAGCTCCAAAATATACACGGGGATGGATACCCAGCCAAGATGATAACATCAAATTAAAGGAGATACATTTATCTATAATAGTGTCAAATGATCGACAAAATAGAATTATGAACGTAAGGTCGGCTCATAATGGCTAACTTGTGACATGAAAGTCTAAATATGATTTAGGAATAATCTTAGCATCAACACATGATAATTGATATTATGTAATCTTAAATGAATCTATTAGGATGATATGAGGGCTATGTATACATAAAAACATCAAAGGAACGGAACAAACCAAAACCCGGATGGCATAGGCCAAATGGGCAATTTGCCCTTTTGTTTTTGTTGTGTTTTGAAGTTCCAACCTAAACTATTTCCTTCGATAGTTCACATATGGAATTGAATAATATACAAGGAAACAATACATTCTGATATTTCCCTTGAACAACTCCTAAACGATCAAGAAGAATTGATAGAACATAGCTAAGCCAAATCATGCCGAAAACGAACTAAAACCCTACATACCTCTTGTGTTCTTGCTTTGAAACCTTGTTCCCTTTGATCCACACCCTTACTTATGCTTGTATAGATAAAATACAGAGGTGACAGGCTTCTTTAGCCATAAAGCTCTTTCCCAAAACTTGAGTTATAAGGAGAAAGGAGGACGGCAAAGTCTTACCTATGTCGTAAGATCGCATTGACGTGTTCACCTCTTAACTTAGAGTTGCGGATGATGGAATTGCTTCAAAACCCTAAGGATGTATTTAGGATGTCTAGATAGACTTTTTAGGTCTGATTTGGATAGAAATGAGCCTTAGAGACGAAGGCTACAACTATATATATCAAGATAATCCTTAACCGACCTTGTGGGTCCCAAAGCAAGCTGCTTGCGCAGTCTTGCGAAAATGCGAAAATCTTTCCACTCCAATGTCGTATCGACGAACGATTTAATGAGTTGGAAACTAGACTCGTAGATATCAATTCGGTGGGTGGATCACCCCGTAATTCCAATTAAATTGAGAGAAAAACTCAGTAAAATTAGACCTAAATTTTAAGTAAAATTATGAACGTAACTTGCGACAACTTTTGTCGACTTTTGTTTCCTAACTCGTTTGACCTAAAAACTTAATACACCACTATAATACGACTAAAATAACTCGTAATATCACCTCCTTATCATGTTAATCATCATAGTATCACCCCAAAAGTACGTGTTATAACATTCCCAACTTGCCGTTTCGACGAAACTTATTTTCTTCGATTTGTTTAGCTTCTAACCTTCCAACCCTCTTGGTACTTTCATGATCTTAAATATCTGTAACCTCCAAGGTAACATGATTAACTTACTTTATGTACTTTCAAATTTAATTTCGGAGCATGCATCAACTGACTTACGACGTACTTTTACGTACGAAAATATGGGGTGTGACGGGCAAGTAAAAAAACTTTAATTTGCAATAAATATGTGCATATGAAAAAGTTTAAATTTATTTTGTTGCTAGGTATTTCAAAAATATATATTATTAGAAAATATAAGTA
This sequence comes from Nicotiana attenuata, assembly GCF_001879085.1. Classification (NCBI taxonomy): domain Eukaryota; kingdom Viridiplantae; phylum Streptophyta; class Magnoliopsida; order Solanales; family Solanaceae; genus Nicotiana; species Nicotiana attenuata. Next base: position 71,089 of record NW_017672596.1, read on the forward strand.
ATAATTATAAATTATAACAAATATGTAAAGAATAACCGCTATCTTCTCACTTATGTGAATATAATACGAAGTTCATGATTTGTTCAATTTTTAAATAACAAAAGGATATGTATGAGTTTAGAAAGTAATTTTTGTAATAAACTATTATACTCATGAAAAGAAAAAAGTCAGTAAAGCACGAAGTTGTATTTTACAATTGTTCCTCGTATATTTGAAATGGAAGAGAACTAGTGCAATATATAAAAATTAAAAGAGAATTGAAAATGTTATATAATTACACTTTGTAATTACTATCAATTTTCACCTTCTCCTTGAGAATTAGTGTATAACTGGTCTTTCTTAACTGAATTTCATGCTGGCTAAATAATTACTTGACCAGACAAATAATCGAAAAGTATATAATTACACCCAAATATAATTACAAGGTGGCTTCCCAAAATTTTAAATGTATTTCCTTGTTTCTCTATTCTTAAAATAAATAGAAATCCAACAAGTTACTAATTTCTCGCTAGCCTAAATACTGTAAATGTCTATCAGAATTAAGAATTTTCAAGATAGATTGACATGAAAAGAAATAGATTATTGCAAAAACAAGGATATATATATGCTTAAATTTTTAACCATCCTTTTGCGACTTTGCGTATTTGGCTGGTAACAAGAGATCTTAGCACCTCAAGGATTAAAGAAGAGCATTTCAAACTAAACCCAATATTTAGTTAAGAAATAAGGCCAACACCTTGTACATAAAGAGTACTACTGGCATATCCAACGTCAAAAAAAATTCAGACTTCATAGTAGAGTGGTCGGCATATAAGTTTGGTGTAAGTATGTACATATGTCTTAATTTTACGACATATAATATAGATACCTAGTGACTCAAAAAGCAGTCCTCCTTCTGTCACTTATTATATGGTGGGGTTATGAGTGCAAGGACAAACTACTGAATTTCTTGTGTGAATTTAGAAATAGAATCTTCAAAGTTTTTGAAATAAAATTTTAATATTTAGAAAATATATCAAAAGTAACATAAGTTACAATAATGATTAATTTAAACTAATTGAAAGCTATTTGAAAAATTATGGTAAAAGTGGAACCTGTTTAATTCTCCAAATAGTAATAATATCACATATAGTGGAATAGAGTGCTTTAATCATCAATGTTTACACTCTCAATTGCCTCACCAAAGCTTAACAAAATATAAGCCATATTTTTTCGGGCCTTACCCGTAGTGGTCTATATTGAATAAAATTTGAAAGGTCACTTCCCCTATTTCTGTTCTTCAACCCAACCGCCTCTTGATTATTAGTTGTTAAACTCGATTTATTATTGTATTTGGAGCTTAAATCATGGTTAGTGTTAGCCCTCGGCTTGATGATTGAACATGGCATGGGCGTGATGAGGAATTTACATGATGGACCTCAGCACGATCCTATGATGATTGTTAGCATCATGTTGGCAAGACTGCCTGACATGGGCATGTGTAGATAGGCATGGACTGTGGAACTAAGGAATGTGGCTTACGTTCCAAGACATAACAAGGTCATAGCATTGGCGTGACCTTGGCAAGGCAAAGGCAAAGGCAACGTACAACAAAAGCATAGCAATGGCTAGGAAAAGCTAAGGCAAGGCATGGCAAAGGCAGACAGGCACTGACAAAGCAGTGTCATGGGATCTAGGCATGCAGCACTAGCATACATGCAGGCAAAGTATTCTACACACTAGCATTGGCGCAAAATTGGCATGTTGGCACCAAAATTTGAAGGCAGCGCCCGTGTGCTGCACACATGTATGCAGTTGGGCGGTTTTCTGATTTTCAGCCGAGGTGGCTATGTTGGCTCGGGCGGTTGCCTTGTAATTTTCGAATTATTTTGAATTTCCTTGCAGTTGGAGATGTCAAAAACTAGTCTAGGATAAGGCAACATGTGCCTGGCATGTGACAAGTCGTGTGACCCTATATATACGCATTGACAAACTTAGCACAAGGAGATTTTGTCTGAACTTTTATAAAGTTGTGATTTATGTGTTCTTTGTAGCACGAGTTAATACAAAGTTGGGAAGAGATTCCTGTATTATGTCTTGTCTGATTTCCATACGCCTTAAATATTTTAAGTATTGATGACGTCCAATTCACACCCCAAACAAGGGAATAAGAAACAGCTGTTATAATAATAAAATTCAATGCGAGTCGGGGTTGAACCGCAAAGGAGTTTAGATTGGGTGTTAAGGTAAAAACTTAAGAGAGCAACTTGAAATAACTAAATTTAGCGTTCAAACAAAGGTGAGTATCAATTCACTAATCAAACTACTAAGATTTGTAATTAAGCTAGTGAATAAGTAACAATCAAAATATTTTTGAAGTTTTATCAAATAGACAAAAACCTAAGGTTGTAATCTTAACCTAGGTGCAAACCTAATGGGTAACGTAAATTTATTCTTGCTTGATAAATCTGGGTTGTTATGACTCTCAATACTCAAGCACAGACTTAATACTTCTCAGTTAAGGAGTGAGTGTGCCCAATTTAGCTCTCTCAAGTCCAAATGGGCAGCTATAAGTGCATTTGAATATGAGTCTAAGTTAGATTATCCCCATCTCTAATTCAAATTTGTTAATTAAACTAATCAATAACTCAACTAGTTCAATTTCTTATTAGCCAAATTTTCCTAGACTAAATTTCTCTTTCTCAAGTAAGAACAAAGTCAAAAAGATATGAATCAATATTTGCAACCATCAATTCTAACTTTAAAGCATAAACAAGGCTAAATAACACTAACCCAATTAATAGCAAGCATAATATTAATAACCCATAAGATTTACGCACTAGGGTTGGATCACAACTCTAAATAAAAATCTAGATACTCATGTTAATAGACATGAAAAGATGAAAATATGAAGAAACTAAAGACATAAAACTAAAATAAAATAAAAGAGTAGATGATCCTCTCTAATTGTAGCTCAAATTTGCTCCAAATAGATAAATATATCGAACTCCTAGTTGCTAATGAAAAGATGCCCTAAAAAAGTTGTAAAGTCCTATTTATAGGGCTCCCGAAATCACTGACAAAAATGCCATTCGGAGGGTTTTGCAGCCTTACTTCAGCTTCTGCGGTCCGCGTTTTGCTGGATTGATGTTGCATATGCTTTCAATCGGAGGAGTTCTGCTGTCGCTCTTTAGCTTCTGCGGTCGCACTTCAGCTTCTGCGGCACTTTAATTTCCGTGAACCGCATTTGAGGAGGCTTCAGACTTGTTCAATTGCTCATTCTCTGATCTTTCAAACTTGTCAGTGCGAACCTTGTGAACACCTATTTTCTGCACTATTTTAACACCTCCTAAAGTCACTAGTGTTTTATTATTTTAATTGTTTTTCTCAATTTTTGTTTCGTTAATTGCATAATTCCTATAATAAAATACCAAAAAATAGTTCTTTTTTGTTTTCTTTCATTTGTGCATTTTTAGGAATTAACTAATTGTTCAATTGGTGAATTAATCTAGTTAATTGATCATTTCAATAAGTTATTTAATTAATTTATTTATTTGTGTAAATTTAGTTTAATAAGTAGGATTAAGGAAGAAATTGGGCCAAGTTTGAAAGAGAAAGTGGCCAAGAGTGCAAGACAAGGGCTGGCATGGAAGGATTTAAAACGACGTAGTTTCAAGACAAAACTACGTCATTTTGGTTAAGTAAATGACAATCCATCATGGCCATTCATTCCACCTTAATCTAATGGTCAAAATTTATCCCTAACTAAAATATAAAAGCCAAAAAAATCAGATTTTTGCCCTATTTCCAAACCCTAGAGACTTCTCCTTCACTATCTCCTCTCTCTCACCCTCTCTCAAGCCGCCGCCGCTCCACCACTGCCACCACCGTGCGCCGCCGCTGGTGTTGATCTAAACAACCCCAAATTATCATCATACACTCTCCTCAACCTCCTCTTTCCATATCTTCAAACCAAATCCTTCAAAACCCCATCAGACTCCACGAACTTTAGATCTAGGAAACCCTAGCCGCCGTTTTTTCCATAAATTCGGGATGATTGAGCCCTTCTTTCCACCTAATTTTCACATAAATGGGTATAACTCAATGAGGGATACTATTTGGCATTGGTTTCGTGCCGAAAATCCGGTGACCGGATTCCGGCAACCACCACTGACTGCCTCACACCGCCGCTGCCTCCAGCGCTCCTTTCTGTTCTCGCCTCCAATCGACTCAGACATGATTTTATTGTCGATTATACTGAAATCGAGATTCAGCTCATCGGATTTAGGATTTTGGTATCAATCAACAATAAAACCATGCCCGGGTCGAATCACCACCATCGCTGCCATTATTTCACCGCTGCCTGTGTGCTCGAGTTTTCGGTAAATCTTCAACCCGTCTCCCCTTTCCCGTTTCTGATTTTTCAGCGTGTACTTCGGATTTAATTTTAAAGTTTAATCTTTGTTCAAAGTTTTGCTAGTAGTATTTATAGGTTAATTAAACTATGGTAATATTAGTTGTGAATCGCTTGTTAGTTCATATCATAAGAGCTCGTTGTTAATCGTTGTATGATAATTAAGCGATGCTGATCCAAATTCTATTTTGCGAAAAATTTCGTGGTTTCAGTTGTTCACTGTTAGTTTGTAGAGATCACATTGCTTTAATTTAGTTTGTTTGAATGCTCAATTTAGTTATAATCAAAGTCTTGTGGTTACTTTGTCTATTTCATGAGTGGATTGGATTTGAGTATTTAAATTGGTGTTGTTAAAATCTGAAATTTAGATATTTTTGTCATAAACTAGGGTACTAGTAGCTTGCTTTTAGTAGGGTGGCTGAAGTGACTCTTTGGCTCCTGCCATAGCAGATTTCAAGCTGTCCTTTCACCTTTTGGACAGCCTTTAGAACAGAAATTTAGCCTCTTTTTGGACAGATTTTTGGTAAACTAAAAGCTGTCCAAAAGTGACTTTCTTTGCTTACTTAAGGGGGTGCTCCTTTCATATTTGGAGGGGATCTACCTTACATTGATAAAAAAAGATCTTTACACTCTAAGAATACACATCCTTACTCACTGAAAAAGGAATACCACTTGAGAGCCAAAAAAAGAGAGATCAACTTAACATCTTTAGTAAGTTGAAAAGAAAGCTGAAACTCGTGAGCTTTGTGAGTCGATTCTTTGCGTAAAACCTTTAAGAAAGTAGAGGGATCTTTTAAGAAATTTTCAGAGTGACTATTGCTGGTTTCAATTACTTTGTTGGTCATCTCTGGTGCATTTTCTTTGGTTTTTAAGAGCTGCTGGTTGTTGTTGATTGTTGCTGCTGATTTTTGTTACTTGATCCCTTGCTGATCCTACCCTTCTGCTACCAAGTATTCTTTTGAGTGTTGCTGTAATTTCAGAATGCAAGTGAAGCAATTTGAGTTCCTCAGTTTATTCTGCTGCCACGAAAACATTTTGCTGGGACTGTTTTAAACATGCTTTAAGACTACTGGAATAAAAGACAAATGTTTGAGCTATGATTATGTAAAACAGCATCCGTTTGTGTGTTATATTATCTTTAACTTTGGGGAAAATGATTACTGAAAGAAAAAAATAAAGCCATATGTATATTTGTTACATTAAGAATGTGCATTTGTTTGGACAGTATATTGTGTGTTTAGTTTTCTATTTACTGTCGTTTAATCATTGAAAGGAGGACATATTTTACATTGTTCATATTAAGCTCCTTGACAAGGATCACGTTAAAGATGATTGGGGCTGTCTGATTGTTTCAACAGAATTAGGCAAGAACAAATTGATTGATTCACGATTATTAAGGTTTAAAGATCTGACTATCATGAGTCCAATTTGATGTCAAGTGTTAAAAATGGACCATTATGTTCTTGTATAAATAGTTTTTTGATCAATTTTTGTGTAATGATTTTTGCTTCTTGGTTCATGTTCGTACACATTGAGACTACATGTTCAGTGCTATGAGATATGGTAGTCTGGGTATTGATTTGTTGTTACAAGCATGTCATAATATTTCATGGGTAAGAAATAATTAACTTAGTACAATTGTAGTCACGAATGAAGTATGGCTAAGACTAAAAGTGATTCCTGTTTAAATGTTGGACTACTAGGTTATTTAAACCTTAAGAGGAGAGAAAAATGGGCCATAGGTAATGAAAGAATGTGCTGGCCCAATTTTATTGTCAAATATTTTCGACAACAAGTAATTTTTTATATAACTGGATAATCTAATAACTTAATAAACTAATTAAGCGCTAGGCAATTAATAAGCGCACTTTAATTTCACAAATTCGCTTGCATAGTGCGATAGTTGACTTTTTAATATTTTTTTTAAATTTAATTTCTTTGAATGTAGTAATTTTCTCCAAAAGTAATGATGTACTAATAATCCTCGTCACGACTGCGGATTCGACTGCGTAGCGCGGTTATGGAAAAAATCAATAAAATTTATCTTGGTCACACATTCGCTTGCGTGGTGCGGTCAAGATAATTTCATTCAAATCTTTCAAATAATTTTAATAATAAATGCGGACATAGGTAAAACATGAAAACCAATAAAAATCACAGTTTGTCCAAATTAATTCAAGCCAAATTTAAGTCAATAAAGCGACCGTGCTAGAACCACGGGACTCGGGGAATGCCTTGCACCTTCTCCCCGGTCAATAATATTCCTTACCCGAACTTTATTTTCTCGGACCGATAAAAATAGAGTCAAACCTTCCTTTGACTAGGGATTCAAATAAAAGGTGACTTGGAACACCGAAGAATCGATTTCAAGTGGCGACTCTGTAAATAAAATAATCCCTACTCAAATTTGTCACTTTAATTGGAAAAACTCTTTAACCCACAAATCCACCACACACATATTCTTTTCGGGGGTACAAAAAGGGGTGTGACAGCTCTGGCGACTCTGCTGGGGACAACCAGAATTCGAGCTTGTACATGTTGACTTTTGTTTGGCTTTATTAATTTTGTATATACTGTGATTTAGTTGGGCATAATGTGCTACTTGTTTGCGTTTTACCGCTTTGATATTTTTGAACTGTACATATAAATTGTCTTCTCACGCACCCCCTCTGAGTCTTCTTGGAATTAAAAAATTGGGCATTTGCTTGACATAGCCCGCTTTCTTTGAGATAGCCGAGGTGCTTGTCACCCGGTGAAGGATTTTAGTCACACATGTTTTAAGCGGGGAGCACCACCAGCTAAGCCGGAAAGCAATGCTACCGGTACGCTGAACCTTCTCGACTCGAGTTGTCTGCTCGAGTAAGCCAGTCTAGATACATTCTCTACTAGGATTTAAACCTAGAAAAACAAACCTCATGCCGAATATCCCTAGTAGGTTCGCTTTATTTGCATCACGTATACTTGACTTAGCGAAGCTTGGCACGGGAGCCGGGTCCGTATAGGACAGGTATCCTCTTTGAGACCATCATGCTCACTTATGTGCTATTTGCTACATCATTTGGAAGGCTTGCTTGCATTGTTGACTGGCTTTAGAAAATTAGTTGAGTGAAATTAAAACAAAAAAAAATATCCTAGTTTAGTATAAATAATCCTTTTTTACTAAAATTTTGAAGTAATCTGAAGTGAGGTGTAAAGAATAATTTTCATAAAAATCAGAAAACAAGTAGTCGGTTTCAGCGAACTACGCAGGGTTTGATTCTCACCAGATATGAGATGCGTAGGCAACCTTTTTCGGGTCCAGCCCCCAATTTTCAAAAATCCAAAAATATTTTCCATTAATCTTTGATACATCAAATCCCAAAATTAGAGAGAGAAAAAAAAAAAGAAAAAAAACAAAAAAATAATTTGAATTCCAAAATATTTTGTTTTTCTTCGGAAGTTTTTCTTTCGGAAATTAAAAAGAAAACTCAGAATCCAGAATATTTTCGAAAATTCAAAGGCATAAATTCAAAATCCAAAAATATTTTCTTTCTTTTTTAGAAGTCGTTCTTTCAACAACTCCCAAAACAAATCTAAATATATTTTCCTTTAAATCTATTTTTGAGACATCAAACCCAGAAATTTTAAAATAAATAAATAAATTAAATTGCAAAATATTTTCATTCTTCTTCAGAAGTTTTTTCTTTCTGAAACTAAAAAGAAAAATCAGAATCCAAAAATATTTTCGGAAACTCAAAGGCAAAAATTAAAAATTCAAAAATAATTCTTTCTTTTATTTCGAATATTCCAAAAAAAAAAGTTCTGAAATAAAAAAATCATTTTCTTTCTTCTTTAGAAGTCTCTCTTTCAACAATTTCCAAAAAAAAAAATCTAACAATATTTTCCTTTAAATCTATCTTTGAGACATCAAATGCATATAATAAATTGAATTGCAAAATACTTTAATTCTTCTTCACAAGTTTTTCCTTCGGAAATTAAAAAGAAAATTCAAAATCCAAATTTCTTTTATTCAACGCCAACAACTCTAAATCCCAAAAATATTTTTTTCTTCTTTGAAGTTTTTTTTTTTGGAAAAAAAAATCTTTCTTTCTTTCAACAATTCCCTTTTAAAAAAAATTCAAAAAGATTTTCTTTGTTAGGAAATTTCGTGGTGTATTTGTATATGAGTAAAAAAAAATAAAAAACAATGAGTTAGTTTATTTATTTATTCCTAATTTTCTTGAACTACGTAATGATCTGATTCATGCGGTGACATGATACGTAGGCAACCCCCAAAATGTTCGATTAAAATATTTCTCAACGGCTCTAAAATTAGGCAAGGTGTAACAAAAAAAAAGAAAAAAAAGAAGAGAGGAATAAATAAGAGTCTCAATAAGCAGCAACATTATAAGCCGGAATGAAACATGAAGCCTTCCAAAAGCATATTAGAGACGTGATAATGTTAGGAGCGCAGCATAGTTACGTGTGATTCGTATTTATAAAATGCTTAACCCTAACACGTTTGTTGCCTCTTATAAATAAGCTTAAGGTGGTTGGTTTGTGGTGAAACTGGCAACACATCATTACTTCATAAGATCTAAGGGAGCGGTGGTAATGGATAATAGTGATGAAATCGAGTTGGTCAGTGACAATCCGTAGGGTCAGTCAGTTGAGCAAGAGTCGGAGGAAATAAGAAAATTGAGACAGCAACTGTTATATGTATATCAAGCATGGGTTTCCGGTCGACCTCCACCCCAGGGTCCTTCAAAGGGAGCTTCCACCATACCCCCGGCTACTCAACCACCGCTCCATGCAACAAGCGATCCCATTCTACCAACAGGGTATGTGCCAAACTACAGCCTCCATGCTGCCCCCGGTACCTCTAATGTGCGACCTCCAGTCGCACCGGTTAGGAACACCCCTCTCGTCGTGTCTGGTGCACCGCTATATACAATCCCGCCACCACCTCCTATGACGAGGCCAAACAATGAGCCACCATCTTATGCTTATGGTGGCCAATACTATTCTCCAAATGCGGCTTTCAGGGTCTCTGCTCCATACAATCAGACTCCTCAGTATGAGTCACCAGTGGAAAATGAAAAGCCTGCCACGACGGTTGAGCCAGACGAGATGGTCAGGAAAATAAAAAGTCTTGAGCAGAACATAAAGAACATACAAGGACTAGGTGGTCACAAAAGTGTCTCATTCAGTGATCTGTGCATGTTTCCTCACTTCCATTTACCCCCAAAATTTCAGAAATATGATGGACACGGCGACCCTATCGCCCACTTGAAAAGGTACTTCAACCAGCTGAGGGGTGCAGGAGGAAAAGAAGAGTTGCTGATGGCTTATTTTGGGGAGAGCCTGGTAGGGGTAGCCTCTGAATGGTTCATTGACCAAGATATCTCTCACTGGCATGTTTGGGACGACATGGCCCAGACTTTCATCAAACAATTTCAGTATAACATTGATATCGCGCCAGATCGCAATTCCCTGTCCAATATGAAGAAAAAGCAGACTGAAAGCTTCAGGGAGTATGCCTTTAGGTGGAGAGAGCAAGCATCCAGAGTTAAACCACCCATGGATGACCATGAGTAAATCACTATCTTCCTTCAGGCTCAGGATCCTGAATATTTTCAAATATAATGGCTGCAATGGGCAGACCTTTTGCTGATGCAATCAAGATAGGAGAAATGGTCGAGAACGGCGTCAATACTGGCCGAATTATAAGTCAAGCGGCTCTCAAAGCAACCACCAAAGAAATCCAGAATAGGCCGAATAGCTGTGTTAACCAAAATAAGAAAGATGAGGAGGCCATGATGGCATCACGGGCAAAAAGAGGCCAAAAAGGAGCATCTCAACCCCCGGATCCACGATACTCAGTTGCTCCATAGTATGCAACTCAGTCTTTTGCCAAACCATCCAATTGCCAACATATGCAGGCCCCAACTCAAACATACCTTCATCCGTGACATCAGAAATCTCAATCACGCTACAACGCTTGGCCAAAACAAGAGTATGAAAGGGAACATAAGCGGAGGGACAATTTCACGCCAATCATAGAATCCTACACAAGTTTGTTTGAAAGGTTGAAACGTTGTGGCATGATTGAGCCGCTTCAAGGGTATGTTCCTGATCCATATGCAAAAGGTTTTGACCCTGCTGTACGATTCATGTCCCATTCTAATGTCCAGGAACATAGAATTGAGGTTTGTCGGGCTTTGAAAAAGGAAATAGAAAAGATGATTCAAGAAGGAATGATCGTGGTCCAAGATAATGACACCCTAAACGTCATGACCAAGCACGCATTGTTCGGATGATTTACAATGAGAAAGAATATGGAGACGATTTGGTGGAAAATGTCAAGAACCTGCCACTGAATGCAAGGCAATCAAAATTGTTGACGATCTTGTTTGATGCTGATGTGCAAATTCGTAGCTAAGATGTTGAGCTTGATAATTGGAAAGTCACTCCCTTCCTTGCCGGGAAGGAGTCTTGGTAACTTATTTTGTCATAATTTCTATCATCCGGATTATTTCGAGGTTGTGATCTAGATGTTGTTTGTTTGTCCTGTCATCAAGCCTCTCTATCCTTTAATCAATGAAATACAACTTTTTTCTTTGTGTCATTTTAATCCATTGTGTTTAGTTCTTCTTGCATATATAAATTCTTTTCACGCCAATTTTAGTGACATGACATGCATGCGGAGTTTTCGGCTAGATTTTAGAAAGTTTGTCCAATCTTGAATTGAATCGAGGAAAAAACACGTGGAGGACAAGTAAGAGGTTGAAAAACTTTGATGATAAGCCTGTGTCAAGATCACATGGAACCAAAACAGTCATGAATACTGGTTTAAGGATAATTGAAAGTTTTGAAGTTTGGTTGGACTAATCAGCGAAAAGGTTTCTGCCATGGCATGCATAATCTGATCATATCAGGGAAGATGACCCAAATCCCCAAAGAAGGTGCATTCCAGGGAATTTAAAATGATTAGCTGGTACTGAAGTGCACCCTTCTACATCAGGATAAGGACCAAGAAAAGGTGACTCCAAATTGTCAAAAGTCATTTGTTGCGAACAAGATATTGACTACGAAACTATACAACTGACAAAACCAAGAAGAGAGTCATGTCCATCAATGCCGAACCTGAGAAGAGATAGAATGTTCGGCATTCTTGAGGCTGGGAGGCCCTTTTTCTGTTACCCAAATACTTTATACCCTTCGTTACCCTTTTTGAGCTTGTTTTATTTTTCTTTGACCCCCCTCTTTTGGAATTAAGTATAGAGTAAAAAAAAATCTAAGATCCATGCCACCAGAAAGATAGGAGCTAGGACAATCTGATTATAAAAAAAATCAAAAGAGAAGAAAAGGAAAGAGAAAAGAAAAATGAAAAATGAAAAATGAATAGAAAAACAACAAAGAAATCTTTTATGTTAGTTTGAACTACGTTTGACTTGATTCCTTTAAAGGATACGTAGGCAGCTCTACACTAGGGTTCAGTCTAACCAAATCAAAAATAAAAATTCCCCAGTATCTGAAACTGGGGCAGAATTTTTTTTTTAATATTTTTATGAAGAGTCAATTCCAAGAGTTGTAAATATACAACCCTATCATCTTGAGTCTATTTTGAGCCTTATTGTGACCCTTTCTTTCTAACCCTCTCCAAAAGCCTTCCAAATAGTCTTAAGAATGCCAAGGTAAACACGCAGTAAGCAACAGTTGTCACACAACGTAGAACAATGTCAAGTTGCTCGCACAAAAAAGGCGAAAACAAAGAAGAGATAATGAATGGAAATGAGAGTCTTATTGGTGAAAACCCTCATGGGCACTATAAGGCGATGGTAAGTAGAGATAAATAAATGAGAGAGGCCGGTTGGTGAAAACCTTTCAGGGCACCACTGGTCGAAGGTGAGCTTTGATTTGATGCAAATGATTGGCACAAAGAGGCCAACTTCAAAGACGAAAAGGAACAACAAGAAGAATGGGTAGATTGGTTGGATAGATTCGTCCGCTCAATCCAAAATGCATGTCATAATCATTAAAGTTGGCTACCATATTCAAAGGAGCCCCTTTTTTCTTTCTCTCCCTGTAAAGTGGCATTTTCAGTTAAATACTATTCGTTCTCACTATTACATCGCGTCATTTTGCCCATTTGCATTTTTATTTTTTGAGCCAGTCCTTGTTAAAACAACCGAGAAATGATTTCAACATCTGTTACTAGCTTTCCAATTGTACAAAGCGAGTTATCCTGGCACATCGAAGAGGACATACCCAGGAAGCAACATGCACAATAAGCTTGTTGAAGCTAAACAAGACCTGAGGGTTCATACCAACAGAAGTTCCAAAAGTTTGCTGGTCTATTTGTTTAGAAGACAATAAAGAAAGGGCCACAAAATTGGTCATTGTTTCCTAGAAGTGCAAAATAAAGGATGTGAGGCATACGCGGCATTGACAAAAGCACGAATCCAAATGTGATTTCCTCTGATAAGCCGAACAAAGTGTTTCGAAGACATCGAAAAGGTCGCTAAGCAAGACTTACTTCATGGGCAAAGTTGATAGCACCCCAGACACAAACTAATATCGGGTGCAAAATAATCAAGTTTGATTTTTAAGGGAAAAAACTGCCAAAGTGAAGACTTGCTTTATAGACAAGGTTCAACAACACCTTAGACATCCGGTTATGAAACAGCCGGAGGCAACAGTAGAAAGCCAAAGTTTCTAGAACACGGTATAGAGCCTCCTAGCTGTTTGGTACCGTACTTGCAAATCAATTCTCTAACAACGAGGTGGCTGCAGATTCAAACTGCTCAGGGCATTCAAGGCCACAAACCGACCACCATTGTTAAACTCACAAATCTTTCTTTGTTTGAAGCAGGAAACAAAGCAGTGTAGAATTGAAGTTCTCAAATGACGAATTGTCACCAAAGGTAAGTTCTTCAAACTCTCTGCTTTTTCTTTCTAGATATTCCTATAATCACATAATCAACCACTGCATTTTACAGCATAAGGTACATCAATCCATAGTTTAGGTTCCATTTTGAAATAGGGCACACCACTCCCTAGCCGCATGTTTAGTATAGGGTACACCATTCCCTAGCTGTATTTTTCGACATAAGGTACAACCATCTTTAGTGAGGTTTCACTTTAATACAAGGTATCCTATCCCCTGGTTACTTTCTCTCTTAGTGATACAAGGCGCCATCCATTGGTTACATTCTCTCAGTGATATAAGGTGTCAATCCCTAGCCATATTCTCTCTTAGTAATACAGGGTGCCAACCCGTGGTTACATTCCTTCTCACTGATACAGGGCTCCAACCCTTGTTATATTCCCTCTTAGTGGTACAGGGCGCCAACCCCTGGTTACATTCTTTCCCAGTGGTACAGGGCGCAAACCCCTGGTTACATTCCCTCCAAGTCTTTCAACCTCACTCGTAGGAGACGCACTTCCTAGTTTGAGTCATTCTAATAGGAGACGCACTTCCTAATCTGAACCACCAATCCTAGGAGATGCACTTCCTAGTTTAAGTCTTTCAATCTCACTCGTAGGAGACGCGCTTCCTAGTTTGAGTCATTCCAATAGGAGATGCACTTCCTAATCTGAACCATCAATCCTAGGAGACGCACGTTCCTAGTACAAGTCTTGCGAACCTCGATTCACAGGAGACGCACTTCATAATCCGAGCCATCAATCCTAGGAGACGCACTTCCTAGTCTAAGTCTTTCAACCTCAGTCGTAGGAGACGCACTTCCAGTTTGAGTCATTCAAATGGNAATAAGTTTGTTGAAGCTAAACGAGATCTGAGGGTTCATGCCAACGGAAGTTCCAAAAGTTTGCTGGTCTATTTGTTTAGAAGCCAATAAAGAAAGGGCCACAAAATTGGTCATTGTTTCCTAGAAGTGCAAAATAAAGGATGTGGGGCATACGCGGCATTGACAAAGGCACGAATCCAACTGTGATTTCCTCTGATAAGCTGAACAAAGTGTTTTGAAGACATCGCAAAAGGTCGCAAAGCAAGACTTGCTTCATGGGCAAAGTTGATAGCACCCCAGACACAAACTAATATCAGGTGCAAAATAATCAAATTTTATTTTTAAAGGAAAAAAGCTGCCAAAGTGAAGGCTTGCTTTATAGACAAGGTTCAGCAACACCTTAGACATCCGGTTATGAAACAGCCAGAGGCGACAGTAGAAAGCCGAAGTTTCTAGAACACGGTACAGAGCCTCCTAGCTGTTTGGTACCATACTTGCAAATCAGTTCTCTAACAACGAGGTGGCCGCAGATTCAAACTGCTCAGGGCATTCAAGGCCACAAACCGATCACCATTGTTAAACTCACAAATCTTTCTTTGTTTGAAGCAGGAAACAAAGTAGTGTATAATTGAAGTTCTCAAAGGACGAATTGTCACCAAAGGTAAGTTCTTCAAACTCTCTGCTTTTTCTTTCTAGATATGCCTATAATCACATAATCAACCACTGCATTTTCCGGCATAAGGTACATCAATCCTTAGTTGAGGTTCCATTTTGAAATAGGGCACACCACTCCCTAGCCGCATGTTTAGTATAGGGTACACCAATCCCTAGCTGTATTTTCCGACATAAGGTACAACCATCTTTAGTGAGGTTCCATTTTAATACAAGGTATCATATCCCCTGGTTACTTTCCCTCTTAGTGATATAGGGCGCCAACCCCTGGTTACATTTTTTCTTAGTAGTACAGGGTGCCAATCCCTGGTTACATTCCCTCCAAGTCTTCCAACCTCACTCGTAGGAGACGCATTTCCTAGTTTGAGCTATTCCAATAGGAGACTCACTTCCTAATATGAATCATTAATCCTAGGAGACGCATTTCCTAGTCGAAGCCCTTAAACCTCACTCGTAGGAAACACACTTCCTAGTTTGAGTCATTCCATTAGGAGATGCACTTCCTAATCTGAACCATCAATCCTAGGAGACGCACTTCCTAGTCCAAGCCTTTCAACCTCATTCGCAGGAGACGCACTCCCTAGTTTGAGCCATTCCAATAGGAGACGCACTTCCTAGTCTGAACCATCAATCCTAGGAGATGCACTTCCTAGTACAAGGCCATCAAACTCACTCATAGGAGACGCATAATCTGAACTTTTATTCCTAGGAGACGCACTTCCTAGTCCAAATCCTTCGACCCCACTCGTAGGAGATGCACTTCTTAATCTATACCAATCCTTCGACTTCCTAGTACAAGGCTTTGCAGGCCCCGCCGTAGAGCATAGGTTGCGACGATCAAAGCTTGAAGTTTCAGTTATCATCAGAAGGAAGAAGTCTTTCGATCATAGGATAGTTAGAGTTTAACTTTCGCAATTTGTCAGTAAACCAACTTCTCAAGATTCATCTTCTCAATTTCATATCAGGAAACAACTGAAATTGAGTCATAATCGTTTCTTCAAAGAGTATCAAGATCCAATCTAAGGTCAACACAAGAGACCAGGTCAAGAATCAAGATTTGACTCCAGAAGGCATATAGATAGGAATTTTGTAACCCTTAGTTTGCAGACATATATAGTTCTCTCTCTTTTCCTTTTGATGTAAGCAGCAAGTAACAATAACAGCAACAACAACAACAGCGACAGTCTTAACTCCAGTGCCTGGTAGTCCCAGCTACCAAATTTCCCAGAACTACACCGACCTGATTCCTTTATAGCCAAGGATATGTAGGCAACCTCAGAAGCAAGGTTCGGTCACCTTTTTTCAAAAATTGCTTCCATTGGAGTGATATGTGAGCAAAAATTTAGATATGGCATTCACTTTTCTTTGCACGAAAACTCTTCATGTTCTCGAGCAAAGAGAGGCAGCTGTGAACACCTAATTTCTGCACTATTTTAACACCTCCTAAAGTCGCTAGTGTTTTATTATTTTAATTGTTTTTCTCAATTTTTGTTTCGTTAATTGCATAATTCCTATAATAAAATACCAAAAATAGTTCTTTTTTGTTTTCTTTCATTTGTGCATTTTTAGGAATTAACTAATTGTTCAATTGGTGAATTAATCTAGTTAATTGATCATTTTAATAAGTTATTTAATTTATTTATTTATTTGTATAATTTAGTTTAATAAGTAGGATTAAGGAAGAAATTGGGCCAAGTTTGAAAGAGAAAGTGGCCAAGAGTGCAAGACAAGGGGCTGGCATGGGAGGATTTAAAACGACGTAGTTTCAAGACAAAACTACGTCATTTTGGTTAAGTAAATGACAACCCATCATGGCCATTCATTCCACCTTAATCTAATGGTCAAAATTTATCCCTAACTAAAATATAAAAGCCAAAAAAATAAGATTTTTCCCAATTTCCAAACCCTAGAGACTTCTCCTTCACTATCTCTTCTCTCTCACCCTCTCTCAAGCCGTCGCCGCTCCACCACTGCCACCATCGTGCGCCGCCGCTGGTGGTGGTCCAAACAACCCCAAATTATCATCATACACTCTCCTCAACCTCCTCTTTTCATATCTTCAAACCAAATCCTTCAAAACCCCATCAAACTCCATTTACTTTAGATCTAGGAAACCCTAGCCGCCGCTTTTTCCATAAATTCAGGATGATTGAGCCCTTCTTTCCACCAAATTTTCACATAAATGGGTATAACTCAATGGGGGCTACTATTTGGCATTGGTTTCGTGCCGAAAATCCGGTGACCTGATTCCGGCAACCACCACTGACTGCCTAACACCGCTGCTGCCTCCAACGCTCCTTCCCGTTCTCGCCTCCAATCGACTCAGACATGATTTTATTGTCGATTATACTGAAATCGAGATTCAGCTCATCGGATTTAGGATTTTGGTATCAATCAACAATAAAACCATGCCCGGGTCGAATCACCACCATCGCTGCCATTATTTCACCGCTGCTTGTGTGCTCGAGTTTTCGCTAAATCTTCAACCCGTCTCTCCTTTCCCGTTTCTAATTTTTCAGCGTGTACTTCGAATTTAGTTTTAAAGTTTAATCTTTGTTCATAATTTTGTTAGTAGCATTTATAGGTTAATTAAACTATGGTAATATTAGTTGTGAATCACTTGTTAGTTCATATCATAAGAGCTCGTTGTTAATCGTTGTATGATAATTAAGCGATGCTCATCCAAATTCTATTATGCGAAATATTTCGTGGTTTCAGTTGTTCACTGTTAGTTTGTAGAGATCACATTGCTTTAATTTAGTTTGTTTGAATGCTCAATTTAGTTACAATCAAAGTCTTGTGGTTACTTTGTCTATTTCATGATTGGATTGGATTTGAGTATTTGAATTGGTGTTGTTAAAATCTGAATATTAGATATTTTTGTCATAAACTAGGGTACTAGTAGCTTGCTTTTAGTAGGGTGGCTGAAGTGACTCTTTGGTTCCTACCATAGCAGATTTTAGGCTATCCTTTCACCTTTTGGACAGCCTTTAGCACAGAAATTTAGCCTCTTTTTGGACAGATTTTTGGTAAACTAAAAGTTGTCCAAAAGTGACTTTCTTGGCTTACTTAAGGGGGTGCTCCTTTCATATTTGGAGGGGATCTATCTTACATTGATAAAAAAAAAACATCTTTACACTCTAAGAATACACATCTTTACTCACTGAAAAAGGAACACCACTTGAGAGCCAAAAAAAGAGAGATCAACTTAACATCTTTAGTAAGTTGAAAAGAAAGCTGAAACTCGTGAGCTTTGTGAGTCGATTCTTTACGTAAAACCTTTAAGAAAGTAAAGGGATCTTTTAAGAAATTTTCAGAGTGACTCATTGCTGGTTTCAATTACTTTGTTGGTCATCTCTGGTGCATTTTCTTTGGTTTTTAAGAGCTGTTGGTTGTTGTTGTTTGTTGCTGCTGATTTTTGTTACTTGATCCCTTGCTGATCCTACCTTTCTGCTACCAGGTATTCTTTTAAGTGTTGTTGTAATTTCAGAATGCAAGTGAAGCAATTTGAGTTCCTCAGTTTATTCTGCTGCCACGAAAACATTTTGATCGGACTGTTCTAAACATGCTTTAAGACTACTGGAATAAAAGACAAATGTTTGAGCTATGATTATGTAAAACAGCATCCGTTTGTGTGTTATATTATCTTTAACTTTGGGGAAAATGAGTATTGAAAGGAAAAATAAAGCCATATATATATTTGTTACATTAAGAATGTGCATTTGTTTGGACAGTATATTGTGTTTAGTTTTCTATTTACTGTTGTTTAATCATTGAAAGGAGGACATATTTTACATTGTTCATATTAAGCTCCTTGACAAGGATCACGTTAAACATGATTGGGGCTGTCTGATTGTTTCAACAGAATTAGGCAAGAACAAATTGATTGGTTCACGATTATTAAGGTTTAAAGATCTGACTATCATGAGTCCAATTTGATGTCAAGTGTTAAAAATGGACCATTATGTTCTTGTATAAATAGCTTCTTGATCAATTTTTTTGTAATGATTTTTGCTTCTTGGTTCATGTTCGTACACATTGAGACTACATGTTCAGTGCTATGAGATATGGTAGTGTGGGTATTGATTTATTGTTACAAGCATGTCATAATATTTCATTGGTAAGAAATAATTAACTTAGTACAATTGTAGTCACGAATGATGTATGGCTAAGACAAAAAGTGTTTCCTGTTTAAATGTTGGACTACTAGGTTATTTAAACCTTAAGAGGAGACAAAAATGGGCCATAGATAATGAAGGAATGTGCTGCCCAAATTTTATTGTCAAATATTTTCAACAACAAGTAGTTTTTTATATAACTGGATAATTTAATAACTTAATAAACTAATTAAGCGCTAGACAATTAGTAAGCGCACTTTAATTTCACAAATTCGCTTGCGTAGTGCGATAGTTGACTTTTTAATATTTTTTTTAAATTTAATTTCTTTGAATGTAGTAATTTTCTCCAAAAGTAATGATGTACTAATAATCCTCGTCACGACTGCGGATTCGCCTGCATAGCGCGGTTATGGAAAAAATCAATAAAATTTATCTTGGTCACACATTCGCTTGCGTGGTGCGGTCAAGATAATTTTATTCAAATCTTTCTAATAATTTTAATAATAAAAGCGGACATAGGTAAAACATGAAAACCAATAAAATCACAGTTTGTCCAAATTAATTCAAGCCAAGTTTAAGTCAATAAAGCGACCGTGCTAGAACCACGGGACTCGGGGAATGCCTTGCACCTTCTCCCCGGTCAACAGAATTCCTTACCTGAACTTTGTTTTCGCGGACCGATAAAAATAGAGTCAAACCTTCCTTTGACTAGTGATTCAAATAAAAGGTGACTCGGAACACCGAAGAATCAATTTCAAGTGGCGACTCTGTAAATAAAATAATTCCTACTCAAATTTGTCACTTTAATTGGAAAAACTCTTTAACCCACAAATCCACCACACACATATTCTTTTCGGGGGTACAAAAAGGGGTGTGATAAACCTGTTCTACGAACCAAGTGAGACCGCATATTTCAATCTGCGGACCGCACCTCTGCCAAAGGTTCCTGAAGCTTCAATTCTACTTCTGCAGCCACATTCCTTCTTTTGCGGACTACACTTGCTTTTGCGACCGCTGATGGAATTCTGCAGATCGCACTTTTCCAGCACTTCTCTTCTTTGCTGCTGATCATGCCCAACTATGCCTCCTAAGAGATCTAGCGTTCGATGCAAATATAATCCGATTTACAAGTCTGGAGTCGAATCTCATAGAGAACTAACGTTTAGCTACAACTGTTTATTATCACTAAGAAGACAAGCTCGAACAATTCCTAAGTTATAAATATTAATGTTCTTATGTCTAACTAATTAATTAACAAATTAAAGTAGTAGATTAATAACTAGAGATACTAAGAGTTGGAGACAAGATTAAAGAGTTCTAGAGTTATGATTTCCCCAATTTTCATCTTCCCCACTATGTCTTCTATAATTTTGCCTAATTATTCTCTACCGATCGTGAGTACTTCGGGTGTCGTAGTTCTCTCTCGAGCAACTACCACAATTTACTAGACATATTCTTTCGAACTACACTAGCTGGCACTAATTCATCGCTCACTACGATCGCACTAAGATTTCGTTATCTCTAATCCCCCCTTTAAACCCTCCGTATTGATCACTCACATATGTTGGGAGTGATGTTGTTCAACAACTACCTAAATGTGTACCCTCTCTCAAGCAATACACACTATATATGCATGGTCAATTGATGGCCATTCAATCAACAACAACAAACACGTAGTTGAATAAGTAGAGAAATCTAATGGCTCAATTATATAAAAACATAACAAGAATTTATCCTAAAAAAGGTTCCATCAAAACCCTTTTAACAAATTAGCTATTCATAGTCATGCTAACAATCATGATAATAATTGAAAGCATTAAAATACATATTAAGGAAGAAAGGAAGGGAAAACTCTTGTGATTCGTTGCTTCCAAGTGATCCCGTAGCCTTCTTGCCTCTCCAATAATGTCTCCCCCTGAGAAATAGGTTTAGAATCTTTTTTATACATGTTGGGGGCGTGTAGGGTCGAAACTACCAAGTCCTAGCCGAATTAGGACAAAATCCATCCTTAGTCGTCTCGCTTGGCGCCTGGCGCCAATGTGGACACCGAATTTTTTTCACTTTTGTGCTCTGCTGCCTTGGCGTGTTGGTTGGTGCCTGGCGCGCACCTGGGAACCAAAGTCATACTCCCTCCAAATTATTCTATTTTTACTTCAATTTTCATGCAAGCTTGCCAAATCAACTCCGATTGACTCCTAAACTTATAAACATCATTATTAAGCTCGAGTCAAAAATATTTATACCAAAGTTAATAAGATCAAGGCATAATGTAAGGCAAATTACATGTAAAAACATAGATTTTTAGCCTAACATCACCACCCCACACTTAAGCTCTTGCTCGTCCTCGAGCAACTTAAACCCTTGCTAGCCAAACAATGCACGCAAGACATCATACAATGGAGGAACACTTGGCAATTCAACACATCACACATACGACCATGGTTGATACCAACAATTAAGCTATTGCATACGTATTCATACCTTTACCAACTTTCACATGCCTGAATATTAGTAACTAATTTAAAACATTCAAACAACCAGCCCATAAACACCCAACCTGAAAGTCCGACTCGTCGCCAATAAGCATTCTCAACTCGTGCACTCACCCGACAAGAGATGTTTAATAGTGTCACCTATCCGTCATGGAATCATGTGCCTCACCAAAGAATAGTATTTCATCCACACATTCAAATATGCATTCGACTATAATTAAGGAGATCACATTTATGAACAAAGAACCACTCACTCTCATAAAGAATTTCATGTGCATTCCGTAGTTGTACCATAGGCTTGCCTGTAGTGTATATCTCCACTAATCTAAGCTCGCAAAATCTAAGATCAATTAGGTCTTTACGGGTTGTAATGTATGCTAAGGGACGGGTATGATATATTTTGGGTATAGTGACTAACCCTCCTAAGCACTTTAATACACTACACTTAACTTTCAAATACACACTTTTCATGACCAGTTCAAGCAACCATGAAACCATATACAACTTGGCCCTTCTTCTTTAAGCACAACTAAGCATTCACTAGCCCGGATCATGATGAATAGAAGGTGTATTCTCTCTCTCTCTCTCTCTCTCTCTCTCTCTCTCTCTCTCTCTCTCTCTCTCTCTCTCTCTCTCTCTCTTTGTATTTTCTTTGCTCTTCTTTTTCTCCTCTTTTTTTCTTCAACACCCTCCATAAATTTAGGTTGCCCGGCTAATAATCTTCCAAAATATATATGCACCTTTGGCCTTTCTATGGTTCCACTCAAAAACTACCCCAAATATTGCCTTACTCTTCTAGCAACTTAAGTGCTTTCGGAGGTAAAGGTTCGAAAAGATTTAATTAAGAACAAAATGAGAATCGGCTTGTAATGTGGGTGCATATAAAAAAGCTTATAGACTCAAATAGGCTATCTAAGGATAATTTTATTTATGGCGGCATAATATCTCAATGGACAATCGAAGAAATGCCTAAATCATCTCCTAGACTCACAAAGCTTACTTATTTCGCTTCGACTAACACACATGACAAGTTCTAAACAACACAGGATAACACAGAATGCAATCAAAACCTCACATCACACAATGCACATTACCCCAGTCGGAACGGTTCCATTCCAACTCTCAAGTTTAGGCAAGTAATCACAAAATCAAGAAGGATTAAGCAATAAAGCACTACATGAACAATGAGTCAAGTAACTGAGAGAAAGTATCACAGACATACTATTCAATGTCACAGACAGACTATTCAATCTTTTACGACATAAATTATTATCAAAATATGTTAGGAAGGTAATTTGCATGCTAAGGCCTAACTATGTTAGCATCAAACAGGTCAAAAGGCACATAAGATGAAACAAACTCCCTGGTGGGCCAAAGGCCGAAGCATCAGCAGCATATGGATACTCAGACTTCTCCCTAGCCTGGTCCTTTGTGTGGGTACCTCACACTTATTTCCAACCATATGGTTTACTTTTGCTTCCTTCCAATAGCTTTCCTTTCCATGCTCCTACAAAATAAAAAAAACTACACTACAAAAATAATACAATTAAAAAAGTAAACAAATAATAAAAATAAAAAATAAAAAAATAGTAAAGTTGGGTTGCCTTCCAACAAACGCCTAATTTAACGTCACGGCACGACGCGAATCACTTTTTGCCTCCACCTCGAGCTTATGAATTGAAACCCAAGTTTTGATTCAAGCTTTCGGTTATGCTCCAGGGGTGGTGGAACAAATCGAACTGGCCCAAGCATCCAATGTATTATTTTGTACTTCTTGGCCTTTGCATGAGGTGTGTAATCCTGAGTTTCTGGCAAAAAAAATTCCAGAATGTACACACATTGTTCCTCATTCCTTGACTTCTCAATTGCTCAAATGACTCTATTTTCATATCATCGTCCAAACACAAAGTGGAAAAATGCTTAGAGTGAGGACCAATGTGCTCAAATACATAAACTTCAGGCCTTTCCACATCCTCAACACCAATAACACTAGAGTCAACTAAATATGTATCCTCAATGTCCTTGGTTGACTCTAGTATCTCTTCTATAACAGCGATATCCTCAAATTCTAGTTGGATAGATTGTTGGGGTTCTACTTTGACCTCCTCCATTAGCACCTCAATTTCTATATCTAATGCATGCTCTTTTTGGCTACTATCCATAATTTTGCTTCAACCAATAGACTAACTTGTGCCTCCAGGTTATGAATAGTTGCATCTTGCCTTTGGATAGTATCCAATTGCCTTTGTATTTGCACTCGTTTCTCATTACTTTGTTCCATGAGGTACTTTAACATATCTTTGATCGCCTTCAGGTCGGCTTCCTCGGGTTCTTTGTTCCCGTTAACCTCACAAGAAAAAGTAGAACCATCATAATAAGGGGTGGGGGAGTATAAGAAATATAAGCACAACCATAAATCTGATACCAATTTGTCACGATCCGAATTTCCCACCTTCGGGACCGTGATGGCGCCTAACATTGCACTCGCTAGGCAAGCCAACGTTACAGATTATTTCACCTTTTTCCTTTGTTCTTTTATAACTAAAAGTTGACAAAACTAAATCAGCAGAAATAAAAGCGAAAGTACATGATTTAACTAATTACCCTTATACTATTAACGAAAACAGAAGTAGACACCACCCAGAAACTGGTGTCTCAACTCACGAACAGTCTATGGATACTACAAGTAATGGTTCGAAAGAAAATACATCTATCTCAAAGAAAGTAAAACAGAAATGAAGTAAAGATAGGAGGGGACGCCAGGGCCTGCGGACGCCTGCAGGACTACCTTGGGTCTCCTGAGTGCAGTAATAGCAACCAACCTCTCGATCAGCCACTAGCTCCAAAATCTGCACAAAAAGTGTAGAGTGCAGTATCAGTACAACCGACCCCATGTACTGGTAAGTGCCAAGCCTAACCTCGACGAAGTAGTGACGAGGCTACGGCGGGGCATAACAATATATAACCTGCAACAGTTTATACTAAGACAGAAAGGAAATAGATGAAATATAACAGTAACTTGCATTAAATAAACACGGAACCCAATCTTGCTATCATTACTTAGCTATAACCAATAATTTTTCAACACCACAATAATGGACCTCAACGGAAAAAGAATACATAAACAACAAATGATGCGGCGCGCATCCCGATCGCACCATATAATCAATAAAAGTATACATATTCACCCTTATTACTCCTTGTTGCGGCGTGCAACCCGATCCCACCAGTCCGCCCTTATTACTCCTCAATATATCACCCTTATTCCTCCAGTTGCGGCGTGCAACCCGATCCCACATGTCCACCCTTATTACTCCTTGTTGCGGCGTGCAACCTGATCCCAATATATATATATATATATATATATATATATATATATATATATATATATATATATATATATATATATATATATATATATATATATATCAGCACCAATCACAAANTGTATACATTTTATTATATTTATGTATACAAAATTAAATAATAAAATAGTATAACTATTATTTATTAAATAATATGATATATTAGATCATAATTCTATAAGATTACTATTCCGTCAAATTATCCGCACATCGTGCGGGTTATAACACGAAGGGTGATGCCATGATTATGAGATAGTAAATGCACGAAGGGTGATGCCATGCCGTTTCTTTTGATTTCTATGGTGAGGACGAGAGTAAAAGCACGAAGGGTGATGCCGTGTGCTTGTTACTATTTCTACTATTTTTGTTAGTTCCAAAGATGATAATTACCTTGCTTCTCTACTTATTTACTATCAGTATTTGATGTTCCCCTCAATATCTTGCTCCCGTACCATTGAGTTATTAGTAATATCGTGATTTTAAATAAAGGAATTTATACAAGGTTGCTTTGCATGGTCTTCTTTTTAATTTGAACTCGCCGTATATATATATATATATATATATATACATATATATATACATATATATATATATATATATATATATATATATCAGCACCAATCACAAAATAAAGACAAGTGCTTCACAAGTTAACTCAAATCCTCAGCAACACTTATACCTCAAACCAACACAATGGAATATCACTACAAGTATGAAACTTCACCAGTTAAAACTACACAGCAAAACCAACCAAAGTGAACCACGAAGCACCAATAAACCAACAGTGCGATATAATGGAACTATGAAACAATTAAAAATACCAATAGAGAAATAACATTTAACAAGAAGCAATTAGGCATGGAAGCATCAATAAGCAAGTAGCAATTAAGACAAAAAGCAATATATAGGGAAGCGGGGAAAGAGAACAGGCTAAACAGGTATCTTGGCGACGCATAGGTGCTCGTCACCACACCTATACGCCACACACATGATATTTCACATAGCAAGCAAGGCGGGGATCCCTAATCCCTCAATTCAAGGTTAGACCAAACACTTACCTCAAGCCAACGAGTAATTCACACCTCAAACACCACTTTATCTCTCGATTCTACCATCAATCCACTCGTATCTAGCTATTTTTAACTTAATAACATCCATAAACGCTAAAGAAATCAATTCCAATTCATAATTATAGATTTTCCAACATTTTTCCCAAAAAGTCAAAAATCGACGCCAGGCACGCTTGGTCAAAACTCGAGATTCGGACCAAAATTCGATTACCCATTCACCCCGAGCCCGTATATACAATTGGTTTTTGAATACGACCTCAAATTGAGGTCCAAATCCCCAAATTTCGAAATTCCTAGGTTCTACCCAAAAACACCCAATTCCACCATGAAAAACCCTAGATTTTATGATGAAATCTTGTAAAAAGATGAAATAGATTGAAAGAAATAAGTTAAGAATCATTTACCTATGATTTGGGGGTCTTTGGAAAATTGCCTTTTGAAGTTTAGGTTTTGAAAAATGGGAGAATGAATCAAAAATCTCGTCTAAGTCCCTTTTTGCACAGTTGCAGATGTCGCATTTGCGACCAGAGCTTCGCAATTGTGAAGCTCGCAAATGAGAATCTGCCGCATTTCTGCTACTGTCGCAAATGCGAACCTTTGGTCGCAATTGCGATGATACCCCCTTCCTTGACTACTTCGCATTTGCGAAGGTTGGTTCGCATTTGCGAACCCTGCTGGCCCAGGCCTTCTTCGCAATTACAATGAAGACCTCGCAATTGCCATGCCTGTTTGGCTCGCAATTGCGAAGCCTGATCTCGCAATTGCGAGATCAGAGGCCTGCAAAATGTACCAGATACACCAGCAATTCCCTAAGTTCTAAAATCATTCAGTAGCCTATCCAAAACTCACCCGAGCCCTTGGGGCTCCAAACTAAACATGCAGACAAGTCTTAAAATATCATACGAACTTGCTCATGTGATCAAATCGCCAAAATAACACCTAGAACTACGAATTCAACACCAAAACACATGAAATTTTCAAGATAGTTTCAAACTTCCTATTTTCTCAACCAAGGGTCCGAATCACATCAAATCACTTCCGATTATCACCAAATTTCACATATAAGTTCTAAATATTATAACGGACTTGTACCGGGCTTCGGAACCAAAATACGGGTCTGATACCAATAAGATCAAATCATTTAAATCATTGCATTTTCAGTCTTATCAATTTTTTTCAAAAATTCATTTCTCGGGCTAGGGACCTTGGAATTCGATTCTGGACATACGCCCATGTCCCATATTTTACTACGGACCCTCCGGGACCGTCGGAGCACGGGTCCGGGTCCGTTTACCCAAAATGTTGACCAAAGTCAACAAAAATCATCTTTTTAAGCCAAATGTCATTCTTTCTTAAAATTTTCACATAAAAGCTTTCCAGATACGCGCCCGGACTGTGCATGCAAATCGAGGAGAGATAAATAGAGGTTTTTAAGGCCTCAAAACACGGAATCGGATTCTAAAACAAAAGATGACCCTTTGGGTCATCACAATCTTGACCACCACACATTCCACAAATGAGATTGAATTGGTGCACATAACTCGCTCTCGAAAATATATTGATAATTTAGGCACGAGTGGTTTCCTCCATAATATATATAAGGAAGATCAAAAGTAGAATTACCAACATCAAAACTCCCATAGTTCCAAGAAGCCATGTCTCTCAAATAAAAAAAATAAAAATAAAATAAAATAAAAGTTCAAACTAAGGTTTAGCTACAACTGTTTATTATCACTAAGAAGACAAGCTTGAACAATTCCTAAGTTATAAATATTAAGATTCTTATATCTAATTAACTAACAATTAAAGTAGTAGATTAATAACGAGAGATACTAAGGGTTGGAGACAAGATTAAGGAGGTCTAGAGTTATGATTTCCCCAATTGTCGGAATCTTTCTCGATATGTCTTCTATAACTTTGCCTAATTATTCTCTATCGGTCATGAGTAATTCGAGTGTCGTAGTTCTCTCTCGAGCAACTACCATAATTTACTATACATATTCTCTCAAACTACGCTAGCTGACACTAATTCATTGCTCACTACGATCGCACCAAGATTTCGTTATCTCTAATTCCATTGTTAAACCCTCTATATTGATCTTTCACATACGTTAGGAGTGATGTTGTTCAATAACTACCTAAATGTGTATCCTCTTTTAAGCAATACACACTAAATAGGCACAGTCAATTGATGGCCATTCAATCAACAGCAACAAACACGTAGTTGAACAAGTAGAGAAATCTAAGGGCTCAATTATATAAAATCATAACAAGAATTTATCCGACAAAAGATTCCATCAAAATTCTAGTTAACAAATTAGTTATTCATAGTCATGCTAACAATCATGATAATAATTGAAAGCATTAAAATATAGATTAAGGAAGAACGAAAGAGAAAACTCTTCTGATTAGTGGCTCCAAGTGTTCTCGTAGCCTTCTTGCCTCTCCAATAATGTCTCCGCCTAAGAAATAGGTTTAGAACCCCTTTTATACATGTTGGGGGCGTGTAGGGTCGAAACTACTAAGTCCTAGCCGAATTAGGACAAAATTCGTCCTTAGCCGTCTCGCTTGGCCCCTGGTTTCAACCTGGACACCAACATTTTTCTACTTTTGTGCTTTGCTGCCCTTGGCGTTTTGGTTGGTGCCTGGCGCGAACCTGGGCACCAAAGTCATACTCCCTCCAAATTCTTCCGTTTTTACTTCAATTTGCATGCAATCTTGCCAAATCAATTCCAGTTGACTCCTACACATATAAACACCATTATTAAGCTCGGGTCACAAATATTCACACCAAGTTAATAAGATCGAGGCATAATGCAAGGCAAATTACATGCAAAAACGTGGATTTTTAGCCTAACATCAACTGCACTTGGCTAGAACATCTCCTTTTGAGTCATTTTTCTTCATTGAGCTTACATTCTCTAGCACACCTGCAATTCAACCATTTTCATTAGATTTGGAGTTAAAATCAGTATTTTCGGACTAAAAACTATAGCAAAAAGGTACTAATAAGTGGTTAAAATCCACATTTATCAAGTGACAAATTAAACGTGAGGGAAAAAGAAGAAGGTTGAGTCATTGTGTGTGACTGTTGTGCACTGTCAAACGAAAGAAAAATTGATCCTGTAACAATTAGAGCGCTAATTTTATAAAATTTGAATGGTAAAAATCAGATTAGAAAGGTAATCCACTATTATCGAATTCGATTTGTATTTCGAATATGATTTCTGTGATAAATTTAGAACGGTGACATTTAGACTTGTTGGATGTCTACAAAATTTGGGGCAATTCAGTGGATATTTGAACTGATTTTGAAAAAAAGTTGAAACTGAACATTATTAAAAGGATCATCTCTACAGCTATCGATATGTTATACACTTTTATATATTATTATGCATTGTTATATACTATTATACACTTTTATACAAGATAAATATATCATTTATATTGATATATAAATAATAATGTATAAGTGTCTATAAATACTATTGACTTTTTTTTAAGGATCGTCTCTACAGCTATCGATATAAATACGTGGGTGTAAAGTCGTGTGTTGAGCTGTAATGTTTGAAAATTCCCCAAATCTATTTGATGTTTCTGGGTGATTTATTTTAATTTTTTTTTTAATGTTCCGATAATATTGTCATTTTGCTTGGACGAGAGAAGTAAATTTCAATTGGATCATATTTGATTATGGTATATTAGTTGGCCATATTGATATACTATAATCGTGATTCAGAAGTGGAAGCGGCTATTAATTATTTCTTGCTTTAGTATGACGCTAGGTCTATTTTTTTCCCATGTTACACTTGTCCGTATAAATATTCTTCAGCATCACTTTTAAATTTTCAACTATTACCACTAATGTGG
The DNA here is from genome assembly GCF_001879085.1 of Nicotiana attenuata. Classification (NCBI taxonomy): domain Eukaryota; kingdom Viridiplantae; phylum Streptophyta; class Magnoliopsida; order Solanales; family Solanaceae; genus Nicotiana; species Nicotiana attenuata. The sequence continues at coordinate 100,800 of NW_017672596.1, forward strand.
TATCGTGGGTGTGGTAGCCAGGGGCGGATACACTATAAAATTACCGTGTTCAATTAAACCCGGTACTTACGACGCGGTGCATAAATTTGTGTGTAAAATATTATTAAAATTAAAATAAATAGTAAATACGAATTCATAACTCTTAATCCTGAACCCATAGAATTAAAATTTTAAATCCGCCTCTGGACCGGTAGCCATGAAAACATAATTTCCAAGTGTTGTTGGTTCATAGAAATGTGAACCAGTTTAGATTCAACTTATATTGCGTTTGGTCGATTAGAAGAAAAATAATAACATGAAAAATAAGTTACTTTGACAACAACCTTAGCAATATGACTATTTAATTGTCATGCTTATCACAACACATTGTTTTCTTTTTAATTGGGGCGAGCCCGAATACGGCGAGAAAAGAGAAATCACACTATACTTTTTTATACTATGATATATCTGCACACTAAAAAAAAATGAAACTATCTATTTTAGCAGAACATTTTAGCAGTTTAGCATCGAATTTCTTCTATCATTAAATTAATTTTTGTTTGATAGTGTTTATCTGTAAAACGGTACAATTGAATATGTAGCGTAGTTTATACACACGTGAATTATTTTGATCCAAGACTATAAAATAATAAAGAACAAGAATTAATTAAATAAACTTGAATAAAAATACAAGCATGCTAATGGACTAAGCATTTCTGGAAGCAATGATCGATAAGAACAATATCAAGAAATAAAGAAAAAAAGTAGATTGATAGAATAAGAACAGATTTAGCTTTTGCGTACAGAATGGTTTTTTGTGCCTAATTGATACAAATTCTCTTATTTATAGCTCTGTTCGGAGAGACAAGATTCTCAAATCAAACTCTCCTTTAATGAGAATAAAACCCCTCCTGATGCATAACGGTTGATCATTAATACAGAGACTCTTTGTAACGATTGTTCATTAAATATTGCTGTCTTTTTCAACCGATATCTTTCTTTCAAATCTTCGTTCTCGGTTCCATTGCCTTCGGAACTTAATCAGCACCGGTCACATATTTGTATCTAGTATCAATTATTTGCTGACTCATATGATATTCGGGAAGTGAAACGTGTAAAATATTTAGGGGATGAAGTAATATCTTTGTTAGTGTGGTAAATAGTGCTTGTCATTATACTCATAATTTTTAGGCGTGTAATGTTACACTAATGTGAGATATGAAGGGAAGGACTCTGAACGTTGAAGTTTTGTGTAGGAACAATAGCTAAATAAGTATATAACAAAATGAGATCTAGCTATATTTCCAGGGTTCTTGTCAACATCCAGCATAGGTAAATTTGCGATTTATAGTTTCAGAAGGCCATAAGTTCAGTTGAACCTATTCTACGTACGGTAATGTTTATTCAATGATTAGTTTCAGGCAAAAATATTCATATTCCTTCTTGTTCCATCCATTCACTTTTACTCGTTAAGTGACTTTATACGTCCTTTAAGAAATAAAAATTATAACATATATTTTACCGTATAACCTCTAATAATGATAGATATTCTCAATAATTGACACAATCGGTCTCCTAGGGATCCTTGGAAATAGGAAGTGTAGGAGTGTATGTCAAAGGTTGTCTCGTGTCTGGAGCAACGCATGTGAGACTTCTGAAACAAAATATATCTGTTGATTCCTCTGCTCAAGGTTTATTTTAGTTTTGTTTTGCTTTTGCATAAAATAGAATCTCTGAACTTTCTTTATTTTTTCTTTTTTGAATTTTAGCACTAAAAGTTTCAATTATTCTAGAATTGTTTATGGAGTTATCTATCCCCCATACGAAGTTTGCTATAAAATTAAGGATTTAAGGCAATAACACTTTGAGGATACGACGTTTATTTATACTATTGAAGAACTCCTTGGTTCTCACATTCTATGTACTGACAAAAGTTAACTTTACATGGAAGAAACTTATCCCTTTAAAATACACCAAGTCACTGTCATTAGATACTTTTACGAGGTCGTGTCAAGAATTAATAAGTCATCACAATTAAACAATTGATCGCTCCATCTTTTTCATTCTGTAAATTTGTCCTAGTAAGTGCACTTTCACATTATTATTATTATTATTATTATTATTATTATTATTATTATTATTATTATTATTTAAGTGCTTTCTTTTAGCCACACAAAGGCTCAACAGCTTACGAACTTCCCTTAGAGGGAAATGATGTCTCCATTCTCATGATCAATTACGATTTAAACAGAAAAGATGATCTTACAAAAGATCCTTTGTGTTTTATTTATCCATCATTTTTATTCTACTATTTTCAATTCATCTTCTGGGAAAAAAAAATTATATAATCAAAATAATACACAATCCTGTGAAATTCCACAAGTGGGGTCTGGAGAGGTACGCAGACCTTATCCCTACCCTGAGTAGAGGCAGAGCTAGGATTTAAATCTTGTGAGTTCGGTATTATAATCATTTTAAGTTACTGGATTCTAAATTAATACTTTGTATGTATTCAATGAATTTCTTAAGACTGAGATAGAGTTAGAACAAAAGCTACTGGGGTCGGCCGAACCCGCATTCCACACTCTAGCTCCGCTCATGACCCCAGGGAGTAGAGAGGTTGTTTCCGAAAGACCCTCGGCTCAAGAAGACGAAAAGAGAAAATATATCAGTACCATCAACAGAAACCATAGAAATAATAACAACAACATAAGAACCAGAAAATAGATGAAAAACAATAGCAAATAACAAGTAAATAAGGTTCGATACTATGAAAAACGAAAGAATAATGTGAACACAATATAAATCACACTAGATGAATTATAAAATCAAAACTAGCCTCACAGAACTAGCCTCACACCTATTTGAATGAATTATAAAATCAAATCTCCCTTTCTTTATTGAAATCATTTCTATCCACAGAATACTGAAGAACTAGTACTCAATTAGCCCCTCCCTCTCTATATATATATATGCTACTGACACCTTTAAATATTCCATGAGTTAACATATATAGATAAATCTTCTTTTAAGCCACCAACACCATCCAAATTAAACTACCACAAAACTAAAAGGAAAATGGAAATTGATGATACTAATTATGTCTGCCGCTTAGCTGTGGCCTGTGGGGCATAGTCTTGGCTGCCCACAGCAATCCAAGAGACAATTCAGACCAGACATTACATGAGTTCTGCTAAAAAGGAATTTAGCTGTGTGGAGCATAGTTTTGGCTGCCCAAAGTCCTAAAAGAGACAATTCAGACCAGACATTAGGTAGGTATTTGGACATAAAAATTGTAATTTTTTTTGAAAAAAGTACTACGAGTATTTGGAGTTCAAATCTAAAACTATGTTTAGACATTCATTTCACTTGAAAAAATATTGCAGTTTTATGAGAGTTAAAAAGTTTTTTCTGAAAATTTTGAAAAACTCATTTTTCGAAAAAAATTCAGAAACTTACAAAATTTTATGGACAAGGACATTTATTTAAAAAAAAATAAATAAGATAAACAAACGGGGCCGATATAACTTCTGCACTGCTAAAAAGGAATTTTTGGACAAAGTTATCATTTTAGCCTTCAGATATATGCCCACAATCTACTGGACCACTACTTCCACTGGCAACTACAAACAAATTCCCTCATCAAAAGGTCTCCTCCTCCATCCCCATCTTAAATTAAAGGGAGAAAGGTCAAATTATCCCTATATTATCGAAAATTAGTTACGTTTATACCCGTTTTTACTTTCAGTCCAAATATATACCTACTGTTAAGAAAGTAGGTAAAAATATTTCCAACCCTAACGATTGTCCATGACTCAGCAACTAAAATGACACGGTGGACTCCATGTCACTATTAATTTTCCATCTGTAATAATAAATAACTAAACCCACTAATAAAAAAATACCACGTAATTCTCTCTTTCTCATATTCACTACCATTCATAGACGTTATCTTCATCCATGTTCTGACCACCGCAACACCTTCTTCAAGTAGGTTGATCCACACTTCTCACTAAGTCGTGAATTCCATTCAGAAACATAAGCCCCTTTTTTCAATTTCAATTTCAGTTCATATGTGACAATTTCATCGCAACCTCAATATCGAACCTGCACTTTATATTGGACGTGTCACTGATATTTGGGTCAATTGAGGAGCTTGAGGTCATGATTTAATTTTTTTCGGTCACTAATAACGAGATGGATCGAATCAAAGTTTGAAGAACAGCCGGAACCACCATTATCTTCAACTTTCATCCTTGATTCATACAGTGGTGGGCCCCCCTTTTTTCTTTTCTTTTCTTCGCATTTTCTTTATGATGTGATTTCATCCACTTAATGTCTCTGTAATACCTCAATTGTAGTACCATTGATTTTTTTTTGGTTCGCGGATGAAGGTTGGTGTGAAAATTGTATCGTTATATTGAAGCTTATTCTGGTCTAGCTATGGTGTTTGCAAAAAGTTCTAAAATTAGGGGGTGTTGCCACATGGTGAAAAAGAGGCAGCAGTTCTGTGTATTGAGAAGGTGTAGGTCTAGGAGGTGTTTATGGTGGAGATAGACTTAAGTGATGTTTATGTCTACACCTAGGTATATCAATAATTTGTAGCGGAGCCAACACCATTTTTTTCCGGCGAAATTTTATTACTAAAGTATGATAGTAGAGTCCAAGAGAGAGAAAGTGGAGGGATTTTAATGGTAGGGAAAACGATAGAGAAAAAAGAAAAAAGGAAAAAGAATAAATATTTAGAATGAAAAAGATAATTACATGGCACTTTTAATTGAGGGGTCCCTTACCACAATGGATCGAAAGTAGAAACAAGTATAAATATGACTAATTTTCGATAGTATAATGACAAATCTAGCCTTTTCCCAAAATTAAACCCACGCATCACGTAAATTTAAGTAGATAAATCTTGAATTTTTTGAAAGGAGCCACGACATTATAACTTTAATACTCTTTACGTCCCATTTTTTATATTAGTCCCATTTTTCTTTTACACATCCTTTAAAAAATATTTATATGGATAGTATTTTGAATATTTTGCCCTCTTGTTAATTTCCAAGGGCCAATAATTATTGAAAAGAAACTACTTTTCTCTTTGGCATGTGAACTCACAAAATCAGCCCATTGATGTAATTAATACAAGTGTAAAATGAAAAAAAAATACTTAAGTTTATCTTGGTTAAATAAAACGATAAGTAAGGTAAGTATTTTGAGACAAGTATATTCAATAAGGACAAGTATTTTGGGATGGAAGGAGTAACGTTTAGAAGTTAGATTTATCTATTTTGGAAGTGATGTTTCACTTAAAATCTTGAAATTGAAAAGAAACCACAGATTTGAAAAAGAAGCCATATATATCATGAATAATTTGGTTGCCAGGTATCATAAGTTTGGCTGTTAACACAAATTTAGATCTAAAATGGACAGACAAAGTACCTTAATATAAATATTTTAACCGTCCATATATAAAAATATGATAAATTTTTTGATCAACCGACATTTAGGGATCTTTAAATCTGGTTTAGTCTAATTAAATACACAACTAGGCACTAATGACACCCCTTAATTTAATGTTCTTGATTAGTAGTACGCAAATGGTTTTGCTTTTTTTTTTTTTTTTAAAAAAAAAAAAAAAGAAGGGCAGCCTGATGAACTAAGCTCCGGCTATGCGTGGGTCCGGGGAAGGGCCGAACCACAACGGTTTATTGTACGCAGTCTTAATTACTCTGTATTTTTACAAGAGATTGTTTGCTCGAACTCGTAACTTTCTGATAGGATGGCAACAATTTTACTGATTACACCAAGACTCCCCGTATTTTTCTCTTCTTTAAGCATGTTGAAATATCATATTCAGTTAAAGGTCACAATCTCCTAAATATAAATATGACAAGCTGGTGGTAGTGCTAATCTTTGTACCAAAAAGGTCGTTTTCTTCTTCTGCTTCATTTTTTCCTTCTTTTTGACTCTTCCATGGCAGCCCAACAACTGTCCAAATGGGAAGGCAAAGCCATTGCAAATCTTAAAGGTCCAAAAGCTGAACAAGTATGGCCTCTCTTTGAAGATTTTTTCAACTTTCAAAAAGTATTACCTACCATTGACACTTGTTACCAAGTGAAAGATGGACTTACCCGTTGTTGCGCTAGAACCTTGCCACCTTCATCCGACGGTGGAGAATCGATCATCAAGTGGTGTCACGAGAGGTTGTTGGCCGTTGACAACATCGAACGGTGTCTAACCTACGAGGTGTTAGACAATAACATGGGAATCAGGTCGTATGTAGCTACGTTTAAAGTATTGTCAATATCGGACGATATTGATGATCATGAGCTTGGGTGCCAAATTCAATGGTCGTTCGTTGCTGATCCGATTGATGGGTTGACTTTGGAATTTTTCTTGGGCTACGTTGACTCCTCCCTACAAAGCATGGCTGAAAATATTGAGAAAGCTTTAGAATCTACTTAGGTTATTTTGGTAGCTCAGAAAGCTTATGAGGCTATGTTACATATGAAAAAGTAAATAAATACCTAATTGTGTAATGTTTCACTTGGACAAGTAGTGTTACTTTGAGAATCTTCTAAGGGTAAGATTCGATTCTCGTCAAACTCTTTCCTTCCTCTTTGATCCACCCAGTTCTGTTTGAAAGTTCTTGAGCAGACAAGAAGCATGCGAATTTGATATGCTTTATAATTGAAAAAGAAAGAAAATTAATTTTATTAAGCATTTCACAAAAAATACTGGAGTGAGAGAGTGGTGATGTTTTTATGACATGTTCCATTGTCGATGACAATGAGTAAGAATTATAACGTATTTCTGTCAATAATAAGTATAGTCCGAAGAATTCCAAAACTGTTATACGCAAAACAGAACTATTAAGAGACACTCTAGGATAAGGCTCACTAACCTCTCCATACCCCACTTGTGAGATTACGTTGGTGTTGCAATTTGTGTTTTCTAGTTCCTAAAATCAATTGGAACTTACTAGCTACACTAATTACTAATAGAAACAGTATATGTATATATATTTGACAAATTTATTAAACAAAAATAAATACTGGTAAAATGTCAATGGGGACAAAGTCAAACGACATGACAGCATCTAAAGTGTATTAATGTTTTGTTTTTTTCTTCCATTTGGATTATGTTTAACTATTCTAAAAGGGAATTTCACCCCATTATGCATCTTTCAAAGTTTTAGAGTCTAGACTGTCTAAATTATGATCACATTCAGGATTTCACCCCTTGTGGTGGTCATTGCTCAAGTTTGATTTGCAGCCTTTTATGCCCAACTTTCCTAAAATCATCTTTTCTTTAGACAAGATTTAAAGAAGTGTATAACCATTATTAAAACAACATTATAGTATTTCTCAAAATCTTATGATCTGTTTCAAAGGTTGCGATAAATAACATGTCCATGGGAATTAAAACAAAGTTGAATGACGTTTACGCTTTTTCTTCAACAAACTTATATCACCCATCATGTTGCTAGCCAAAAGCTTTCACTTCAGCAGAACTTTTCTGTTGTGGAGAAGAGATTGTGTTAATAGAATACATAGTACTGGCCAAAGAGTCTATCGCGCGCTAAGCCACCGTTACCTTCCCCCCAAAAAAAGCATTGGGAGTTACCCAAGTTTTACTACTAGATATTATACAACCTTTGGATAATTGGAATCATCTTTGTGATTCCTTTTGGAGAAGCTGCTACTAAGCTGGATATCTGATCAAATAAATCATATAATAGCAGCCCTTAAAACCCCTGATCAATCAAACACTAACTATTTGCAAAGCTAGCACTGACTATACACATTTGCAAGATTGCCAGCACCTAACTTCTTGTGCATCCAGTCAATGATATCCTGAGCAATTTCTTCACGCTCGGGCTCAAACAGAAGGTCATGCAAGAACCCATCATAAAGTTTAATGTCCTTGAATTCAGAAGCGGCCTCATTGTACAGATCTTGAGAAGCCAACGGATCAGTGACTCTATCAGCAGTTCCATGGAGGACTAAGAATGGGACGGTGACAGACTTGAAATTCCGCATCAAGTAAGAGGAGATGCGCAGAATCTCATGGCCTGTCCTAACCCTCAAGGGTCCAGTATACACTAGAGGATCAGAATACTTGGCCACCAGTGCTGCAGGATCCCTTGAAACAGGAATCCCCCTTTTATGAGAACCTTTGAACTGGTACCTAGGTGCAACCAATGAAAAAATTGGTGCCACGGCCTGCATTTTGATAACGAACAGAAAATTAAAGAGTTTTCTGGGAAGAAGACATTGCTGAACAGAAAGTAACATAACCATGTAATTTCATCAAAAAGTAGGTTCCTTACAGTAACAATGGGATTTGCAGGTTTCACACGCAATGCTGGTGAAGTCAATATGATGCCCTCCAGCATGTTTTCAATGTGAGGATAAGAAGCTGCCTATGAAAGGGAACAGATTATCAGTAGCAGTGTTATCAAAGGCGAAAAGCGCAAAAAAGCTCTAAGGTCCGTTGGGCTTTAAGCGCAAAGCGAAAATAAAGCGTGGGCTTTAATGAAAAAAGGCGCAACTGGAGAAAAAGTAAAAATATGAATATGTAGTCCAAGATTAATAATTATAAGCATGAATAACAAATATATGGACAAAGAAATTGAAAAAAAAAATTATGATAAAGTGAAATATCAAATGTTGAATGTCGCATTTTCAGGATTACACTCATTGGCAAGGAAAAGCATGCCTTAGAGCCTTGATGCGACACTAAAGCGCCCACAAAGCGAGGCAAAGCGCTCAACATGTTTTGAGCCTCGCTTCAGGGCTTAAGCGCGCCTTTGACAACACTGATCAGGAGAACAACTAATGAATACTAAAGGTTTCAGAATTGTTGAAGTTACTTCACTTCAAAGCCTTACCTTTAATACCACTGCTCCTCCCGTTGAATGACCAAAGAGGAAGCATGGTACATCAGGATTCTCAAACTTGACCTTCTCCAAGAAAGCCCCCTGTATAAATGGGAGAAGAAGTTAGGCAATCTGGTGAGCCCTATGGAAGAGACTAAGACACATGAGGGAATGATGCATGTAAATGGAGATCACATCTTCAGCAGCTTGTTAATAACGAATTGATATCCAGTTCAAGAAAAAGATGTGGAACTGAATACTCAAGGCAAAGAGTTTCAGATATAAGCAGACATGGATGATGAAATATCAAAACAGGAACCAACTTACTGTGTCTGCTACAACATGGTCCAAAGATGGCACATATCCATGTAAGCCATCACTCCCTCCATGACCTGTCACATGGAGCATTTATGTCATTTGTATATAACTATTGAACAACGACTTCGAATAATAGCCCAACCTATCACAGCAATCAGTTAAGAGAAGCTTCATGTCCATGAACCCAGAAAATATAGCAACATATACTTAATGCATGCAACTCAAATCAAGGCGTTTTTGAAAGGGAAAAAAAACTTTGCGAGGTATCTGTGAGAGAATAGATACCAGCTAGAAAGAAGCATCAGTGGAAGAAAGACCACCGAGGAACTTCATTCCCCAACAAAAAGGGACCACCGAGGAAGAGATACAGTGAGAATGTTGACAGATGAAGTTATACATGCACTTCATTAAGAACAAATAAAAAGGAAGAGAAATTAGCGGAGTGAGGAAAAACAGATATTTCATTCAGTTAGCTGAGTTTGTTACACTGCACAAGCTATTATACACACAGCATACTGACATGTCTTTACACCTATGTTGCTCGGACTCTCCGAGAATGTCGCAGGGTGCGTGTCGGATTCTCCAAAAGCAGTGTATTTTTGGAGAATCCGACACGGGTGCGGCAGTATTTTGGAGAGTCCACGCAACATAGCTTTACACTATCATATATATTACATAAATGCCCTCGGAAGGTTTAAGTAAACAAGTATAGTGAGGAGAACTGATATTTTGCAGGAAGATGATGGACAACAATGGACTCCCACCTTATGATCATGGAAGGTTCGCCAGCTATATTGCTTTTCAAAGATACTGTTATGGTTTGACGATGAGACCACTGCGTTTGGAAAGGAAAGTAAAGCAAAGTAGGCCAGACAGGGAATGTGTCCCAGCTTTTTCAGGCGGGATGCGGAACTTGATAGGGAAGAGATATAGTGAGAACGACAATACTATACATGCACTCCATTAAGAACTATAAGTGACCGATTTCTCAGCCATCCTAACTACAAGGCAAGTCATTCTTAGCACCCTAAGTATGACCATTACCCTTTCACATGATTTTTTAAGAAAATCTACAGATAGGTGTTAAAGGCAGCATCAGCTGATTGACCTCTAACCAATTTAAACAGGTCTTCAAAGAAAGGGCAGGATAAAAGTACCTATCCAGTCCATTGCATACACCCCAAAGTTGCAGGAGTTCAGTTGTCTAGCAAAATGAGCATATCGTCCACTGAAAACGAAATATAAAGAGAATATTATTTTCCAGCAAGTGCCAAACCATAGATAAGCATTGTACTTTATTCAGTACTGAAGCAAGAAGGCTTAAACAACTCGCATTAGCCAAGACACCTATTCTTCTAACAGCAGCTATCCCTCCCCACCCCCCAACGACTAAAAATGGCTACCAACAATTTACCTGTGCTCATTCAGCCCGTGGATGACGATAATTATGCCCCTGAAACAAAAAACTAGCCAATAAGAAACAATTAAAGGAAAACACTGAAAATGTCACAAAAGAGATAGCTGGCTTGTAGCAGATTGGAAAAGACAAAATCAAAATTTGCAGCACTATTGCTCCTTAGATCAATCAAAGAGAGTGAATTCAGACAAAAAACTGAAAAAGAGCATCTTTAGTTCCTCTGTTAATGTGATCAAATCAAAATATGTCAAATGTGGTGAAGCCAACATAGAAATGAAAAATAGATCCATTGCCGTGTGAGACAGCTGGTGCCCAAATCAGTTTCTTTCTCAATAAATACACATAGAGTAAACACTTTGCATCTTCAAACATTTAATTTGTTCAATTTGTTTATTCCTCTCATACATTAGCTCCCCACACCTCAACACACATAGTCAACTGTGACTGCAAAATTGATAAATATTATATACGGCTTAATTCAAAATTAGTTAGCTGTATGAATCCTTAATTTTCAATTCCTCTATTCATATCTAGTTTAGATGATTTATCATAAGTTTACTTTCTATTATAAAGATTTTACTAAATAAAGTATGAAAATTAGCAAACAGAGAGGAAACTTGAACATACTTCAATTCACCGGAAACCGGGAACCACGATCGGCAAAACAAAGCATTCCGACGGACACTAAAGAACAAAGACGTGTTCCACCGGCACCGGCAACCGTCATCGCCGGTCTCATTCTCAACCACCATCTCTAACGCCTCAGCAAGCGCCCTCCTTCTCTGCGTATCCTCTTCATCTCTCCGCAGAGCAAATTTCCTCCTCTTCCCTGTCGCCGTTGACGTGGCAGCCGAAGACGGAGAAGGCGGAGGAGACGACGGCGACGTGGAAAACCGGCGTCGAGATAACAGAATTACCCAGAGGAAAATGGACTGTATGAAGATTGTTAATCGCCACAAAGTTTCGTATGAGAAAACCGAACGCCGGAGATTTTTGAATAACGGTATTATTCGTCCACTTGCGCCGGAGGTTAACTCCTCCACCGGTAACGATGATTCCATCAATAAAACCCGATACGTTGAACGAGATATATATAGAGACAAGATATGGAGATACACAGAAATTAAAAAATGAAAAAATGGGGAGAAGAAGGAATTTACAGAGGAAGTTTTGGTGGGGTATTTATAGAGAAAATGTGAAGGGGTTTTTGGACCAGAAAAGGAAACAAAAATTTATTTACAGAGAGGAGGAGGGATGAGGATGATGACTTTTTGGCTTTTGCTGAGAAGGTAAACGTTGACAGGAAGATACACACGGTTTGATTCTCTGTGGAGGCGGTACAGGGTTATATATCTAACCGACAACGTGGATGATTTTGATTGGTTGTTGGGCTAGAAAGTCAAAATAGGAAGGTGAAAAGAGGTTACACATTTGTCGCAGATTTGGAGGAAAAAGAATCGGATTTGGACAACCGATAGTCAAAAGTATTAGAACTCGTCAACGAAGAAAAACAAAAACAACTATCACCACGCTAAAAAAATTTTCAACACCGATTACACTAATTATTTAATAATTACTGAATTATTCGGTATACATATTTATTAATTTTTTCTCCTTTTATATATGTTTGATACATTGTATTAAAAATAGAATATATGATTTGTAACATAAAGTAAATTATTCTATCATAATTTTTTAAGTAAATAAAAGGTAGAAAGATGAATTTGATGATATTTCGTCTTTTTAACGTTTTATTTTTGTAAAGTTTATCTTCGTATAAGATAGTTTTCTACTTTAGATAACCGAATGGCCATGCCCATTACTGATATTAATTAAGTACTCAATATGTAAAATATTTGTAACGTAGATAACAAAGGATAAGTTACGAACATGAAAGGTAAACATGCATTACTCCGCTAATATTTTTTCTTAAGGTTAATAACTTATGTTTATTTACTACTCCCATCTTTTTAATTGTAGTTTATAGGTCTTTGTTTAATTTCTTGAAAGGGGTGAAAAGAATAATGAATAAAAAATAGACATAGTAGTATTTTGGAAAGTTCTATGCAGGGAACAGGAGATATGTTTCAGATTTTCACGTACAATGAATATGATTCTTAAACAAGAAATAGAGTTCAATTTTGTGTTATTCCCTAAGAACTTGCGGAGTAAACAAGAGTACTGCCATCCATGTGAAACACTTCCTTTTCTCTTACATTACTTTCTTGTCTTTTTTTCTTTTTCTTTTCTTAGAATACATAACAATCCAATGTACTTATAGTTTCTTCTAAATGCTAGAATTAAGAAAGAAAAACTAATTAACTTTAATGATAGCAACCATTCATGAGTTTTGCGTCTTTTGTGTTACCTATTGCAAGAAATATTACCCTTCCTCCAGCTTATCAATAATGGTATCACAAGCATTCTTTGTATAATCTTACTAGCTTTTTTTGTGGTCAAATATATATATATATATATATATATATATATATATATATATATATATATATGAGTTTGGTAACGCAGCAGCCCACTGTAAGAAGCAGCTAAGGCAAGGCAGAAATGATGAGGCAAAGGCAAGCAAATGTGCAACGGAAAGGCAGTGCGCGGGCAGACTTGTCATGGCATTGAATTGCGGCAAATGAGCATACAAAGAAATTCAACTCGAAGTACATCCGTGTACAAAAATGAAGATCACTCTTGACCCTCACAAGACTACTCTTAGCCTTAGGTTATTTTCACTCTTGAAAACAGGTTTAGAACTCTTCCTAACTCAAAACATGCACTCTTACACGTTTTCACTCTATGCCACAAAGGGAATGGGTGCTGCCCATTTATAATACATGAACCAGCCCCATTTACACAATAGTTGCCCCATTTTAGGCTTTAACACTTGCCCACTCAGCCCACTACTTTAGTTTAGTGTAGTTGACACCCCCAACTACTAGGATCATGTAAATCATGCTAAAGTATAATGGGATCATGGCCCCAAAAACGTGCTAACACTCCTGCCAGCTTTTAGGACAAAGCTAACTGCTGCCCATGTGCACAGCATGTGCCGTAACCGCCATTGACTTTGTCAATCCAAGACTTGCTGCCCAATTTCGTGCCTTGACTTGGACCAGGCTCCAATGCCATTGTATCCAGCTGCATTGTGCCACAATTTGCCTTACCATCGCCCACGAACTTGGCATATATATATATATATATATATATATATATATATATATATATATATATATATATATATTCTAGTTAGCTGCTTCTTACAGTGGGCTCTTGCGTTACCAAACTCATATCCTCAAGCAAGGAATAGTCTATTGCTACACTAATAATATTACAGGCTTTAATGTTTCTTTCAAAAATAGTTCCTACGGACTCTGCCCATAGCATTTCATTGACAAACACAGGAGGAACTACCAAAAAGTTAATTCATGCTTCCCGGCTTCCTTAGCTAGTTTGTCTGCCACCTTATTTGCCTCCCTAAATGTATGGCTTACTGGTGGATGCCCCAGAGCAGCTAGGAGTGACCTGCATTCACAGACCAAAGGATCATAGATCATACGACCATTATTTATGCATTGTATTACCTCAGCTGAGTCTAAGTTAACCTCCAAGGGTAAGAGGTTGTTTGATACGCCATCTTTAGCCCCTGCATGAAAGTTGTTAGCTCATAATGGAGTGTATTTGTGCAATTTGTATTCCTCACGAATCCCATTACCCAGTCCCCATTGTTGTTCCTAATTACACCTCCTATACCTCCTCTTCTATACTTTTGGTAATTAGCACCATCAGTGTTTAGCTTGTAAGACGCCCTGCTAGGTAGATGCCATTTCACCCTTATAACAGTACTGGGGCCTGGACCTTGACATCCTACAACTATATGCATGAATTCCACAACCCTAGTTATAGCATTCATGTAGGGTAGGTCTCTCTTGTTATTGTAGCAGTTGTTGTTTCTGGTGAGCCAAATTTGCTAGAGACAGAAAGGGAGCAATTGCCCCATTTGAGGATATTATTAAAACTCTGGTGTTTCACCCTGCTAGGGGTGTAAATCCACTAGTTTTGGCCAATCAAAAGATTTGGGATACTAAGGGAGGGCTGGCTCTAGTCAAAGAGTTTTTCCCAGCACTGCTTGGCGTTATCACAGTTGATGAGGATGTGCTCTATGGTTTCCTGCTCCTTGTCACAGAAATAGCACATGGGATTAAGGTTCATCTCCCCCGGAGTGGAGGTATTGGGTAGTAGGGATCCTACCATTAGTTACCAGCCATAGCAAATGTTTGATTTTGTTGGGAAGCTCTTGATTCCAAACCTAATTGAATTTTTTTCCAGTGTTGTGCCCTTGTTGCTTTCTGTCTTGTAATTAAGGTATATGCTGATTGGCTGAGAATAACCCATTTCCAGTTTGGTTCTATACCATTCTGTCTAACTTCCCAGAATTTGCATCAATAATGGCAGAGTTGATGGTGGCCACTACACTCTCAGGGAGGTTGAATGAAAGACTATTAAGGTTCCATTGGCTTTTAGAGTTGCATGAGGACACACTCAAGCTCTCCTCACCCCTGTTCAGGGGACAATGATTATGGTTCTAAGGGGTTCCATGTTAGGGATACGTCTATCCCTATGGAGGTTAACTATATCCCCTTTATGAATTATCCACTTAGTAGCATTGTTGCATACAGATCACCCATTCTTGACATTCTGCCAAGTCCTAGAGGGCTATGTGCCTAGTGGGGTTCCTACTAGTGCAGCGGAACAAGACCTTTGCCCCTAGAGCATTTGGGTTATTGTATATTCTCCAAGCCAGGCCTGTATGAGTGGCAGTATTTCTATGTTCAATTATGTGCACACCTATGCCACCTTCCTCCCTAGGTTTCATCACCATTCTCCACCCTACTATGTGCATTTTTCTCTTAGCAGCAGTGGTGCCCCAAATAGAATTTCTCTGTATTCTGTCAATTTGTTTGCACACCTGGGATGGAAGCTTTATGTATTGCATGACATGGTTGGGAATGCATCCTAGAGAGGACTTAGCTAGATTGGTTCTCTCTGCCATGTTTAGGAAGTGTGTTTTCTAGCATGCTAGCTTAGTCTGCATACTGTCAATAATAAACTGATAATCTCTATTGGTGGATCTTTTGTGAAAGATGGAGAAACTTAGGTACGTATCCAAGGATTTGCTAGGTTTGACCGCCATGATCCTAGCCAGTCTATTTATTTCCTCTTGGTGACAGTTTGCCGAGAATACAACTTTGGAGTTGAGGGTATTCACCTTTTGGCTAGAATTACAACTGAACTCATGGAGAGTATCCATTATAGTGGTGTAGTTCCTAGAATTTGCTCTTGCAAAGAAGGTGAGGTCATCAGGAAAGAAGAGGTGGGAGATTTTGGGTCATGTATGGCTAATTTTGATGGGAAACCAGCTACTAACCTACATTTGTGCTTCAATGCTTCTGAAGAGTCTCTCCATACAGATGATGAAGATGTATGGAAACATGGGGTCTCCCTTTCTGATGCCTCTACTAGGATGGAAGTAATCAGTCATGCCCCCATTGACAAGTACAGAAATGGAGCTAGAGGTAATGCACGAAAGAATCAATTTGGTAATGTTGTTAGGAAAATCAAAAGATACCAAAGTATCCCTGATGAAAGACCATTCCAACTTATCAAAAACTTTTTCCAGATCAATTTTGAGGATCATGTTGGTATTTTCCCTTTCATTTTATTAAAATAGCTAGTGTGCTCCTGCACAATGATGGCATTATTACCGACCCTCCTATTTGACAAGAAGCTTGCTTGGCTAGGGCCTATAATAGAAGGAAGAACATACTTAATTATGTTAACAATGAATTTAGTGATCAGCTTGTACATTGTATTGCAGAGGCCTATTGGTCTGAAATTCTTAAGAATTGTGGCATTTGCACATTTAGGGATTAGACACAGGTTGGTTGTGTTGACAGCAGGGTTCATTTCAAGGGATACCTGGTTACAGAAGCTGGTTACCTTACCATCTAGGAAGACATGGGCTAGGATCCTATTTCTTCTTCTCCTATTGATGGTGGAGGTATGAAAGAATCTAGTGTTTGCATCACCTTCCATAAGCCAATTGATCCTGGATTTGGTCTTCCAGAATTCCTCTTCACTTCTCAGAATGATTGAGTATTCTTTTAGGAGTTGGTGTAAAGTATATTTATATAATCAGATCATTTTAAAGCAATTAGAATAAATATGTATATATTAAGTAGTAACCTTATAAAATAATACTCTATATGTTTTACTTTATGTGACACATTACTATCTGAAGAGTGAAAGAATTTATTTTTCAATTATGTTTTTTCAAATATTTTATTTTTTTTAATTGTTAACTGCTGTAGTAGTACTTTTTATGCAGTTTCTAACACATGTAATTTTGTTTTAAAAAATTTAAAAATATTAATATATATATTCTAATTTATATCAAAATTAGTTAGTTTGTCACATAAAGTGAAATAAATAGAATAATTAATATGTTATTAATAGTTATATATTATTCTTTCGTCTTGGTTAAAAATGTGATAGTGTAAAAGTCGGTATATCTAACTTAAATAATTGAAATGAAAATATTTGGTGGATCCATTCCTTGTTACTCTGAATGATTTCTTTTCCTTTTTTCTTTCTTGAGCCAAACAAAGGGGCCTAAAATTTAATTAGTTACTAAATTAGGTTCATTGACTGATGAATTTGGTTGCCACGCAAGTCCTAATTAATGGCTGATTTGGGTCACCAAGAATCTAGCTAGCCTCCCTTTTTGTTTCTTGGTGGCGAAATATCGAAATGTCAAACTACATAATTTGTCCCAGTATCATAAATTAATTTCAACAATATTTGTCGAAACTTTATTAATTTTGGCGTAATTAAATAATAAGGTGTTCTCAACATCATCTTTTACGTTATTGAGAGAAAAAGATCCAGCATCAAAATGGTTTTATTCCTTTCCAAAATTCATATCTTTACTGCATTTCTGCTTTTACGTTATTTATAGAGAGATTTGGTATCAAAATGGTTGTATACCTTCCGAAATTCAATGTTTACTACAGTACTTTTTTCTCTTCTTTTTATCAAACTAATACTGTACAATGTCTACTTTTACGTTATTCACGTTGCAAGCCTACCATATCAAATTATCAATTGTCAAAATAGCATTGCCTAGCCAATTTTCGTATTGGTAATTGAAAAATATTTAGTATTTGCAAATTCATTGAAAATAACCTACTATATTATGCGGAGATAAAATCTGGATAAAAATATCCTATGTGAAATACAAAAAATTCCAGCATAATATGCTGGATTATGGAGCTCATGCGTATAAACTTCTAGCATATTATGTTGGAACTCCAGCATATTATGAAATTTCAGCACATTATAATTAAATCTCATATGTAATAAAATTCGGACACCAACATATTATGCTGAAATTTTTTAGGATTTTTAAGGAATTTTTTGTTCAGATTTTATTTTTACATGAAAAAAAAATAGCTAAATTTCGATTAATTTTGAAACTCTGGCTAATTTTCAATCAGCAGTTGTAAATTAGGCTATTTCTAAAAAAAAAAAATCCATATCAATTATATGTGCGGACAAATTTAATAATTTTTTCTTAGATTCTATATTTGTATTAAATATGTATAAAATATATACACGCACTATATATATATATATATATATATATATATATATATATATATATATATATATATATTAGTTTGGTAACGCAGCAGCCCACTGTAAGAAGCAGCTAAGGCAAGGCAGAAATGATGAGGCAAAGGCAAGCAAATGTGCAACGGAAAGGCAGTGCGCGGGCAGACTTGTCATGGCATTGAATTGCGGCAAATGAGCATACAAAGAAATTCAACTCGAAGTACATCCGTGTACAAAAATGAAGATCACTCTTGACCCTCACAAGACTACTCTTAGCCTTAGGTTATTTTCACTCTTGAAAACAGGTTTAGAACTCTTCCTAACTCAAAACATGCACTCTTACACGTTTTCACTCTATGCCACAAAGGGAATGGGTGCTGCCCATTTATAATACATGAACCAGCCCCATTTACACAATAGTTGCCCCATTTTAGGCTTTAACACTTGCCCACTCAGCCCACTACTTTAGTTTAGTGTAGTTGACACCCCCAACTACTAGGATCATGTAAATCATGCTAAAGTATATGGGATCATG